>NW_026776933.1:0-42915 GCF_030936135.1 Gavia stellata
TGCGATTGCTCCTACACTAAAGGTGCCAGCCCTGAAAGCTCTTGCTGGTCCTCATCTCCCACTGGTAACCTCTCAAACGAACCACAAACACTTGGGCTCTGAACTTGTTTAGCCTACTAAAACTTCCAACGTACACAGCCTCTCCTGCTCAATCTGGCCAGAGCTCAACACCGACATTGCGAACGTCCAGCGATTGCTCCTACACTAAAGGTGCCAGCCCTGAAAGCTCTTGCTGGTCCTCATCTCCCACTGGTAACCTCTCAAACGAACCACAAACACTTGGGCTCTGAACTTGTTTAGCCTACTAAAACTTCCAACGTACACAGCCTCTCCTGCTCAATCTGGCCAGAGCTCAACACCAACATTGCGAACGTCCAGCGATTGCTCCTACACTAAAGGTGCCAGCCCTGAAAGCTCTTGCTGGTCCTCGTCTCCCACTGGTAACCTCTCAAACGAACCACAAACACTTGGGCTCTGAACTTGTTTAGCCTACTAAAACTTCCAACGTACACAGCCTCTCCTGCTCAATCTGGCCAGAGCTCAACACCGAAATTGCGAACGTCCAGCGATTGCTCCTACACTAAAGGTGCCAGCCCTGAAAGCTCTTGCTGGTCCTCATCTCCCACTGGTAACCTCTCAAACGAACCACAAACACTTGGCCTCTGAACTTGTTTAGCCTACTAAAACTTCCAACGTACACAGCCTCTCCTGCTCAATCTGGCCAGAGCTCAACACCGACATTGCGAACGTCCAGCGATTGCTCCTACACTAAAGGTGCCAGCCCTGAAAGCTCTTGCTGGTCCTCATCTCCCACTGGTAACCTCTCAAACGAACCACAAACACTTGGCCTCTGAACTTGTTTAGCCTACTAAAACTTCCAACGTACACAGCCTCTCCTGCTCAATCTGGCCAGAGCTCCACACCGACATTGCGAACGTCCAGCGATTGCTCCTACACTAAAGGTGCCAGCCCTGAAAGCTCTTGCTGGTCCTCATCTCCCACTGGTAACCTCTCAAACGAACCACAAACACTTGGGCTCTGAACTTGTTTTAGCCTACTAAAACTTCCAACGTACACAGCCTCTCCTGCTCAATCTGGCCAGAGCTCAACACCGACATTGCGAACGTCCAGCGATTGCTCCTACACTAAAGGTGCCAGCCCTGAAAGCTCTTGCTGGTCCTCATCTCCCACTGGTAACCTCTCAAACGAACCACAAACACTTGGGCTCTGAACTTGTTTAGCCTACTAAAACTTCCAACGTACACAGCCTCTCCTGCTCAATCTGGCCAGAGCTCAACACCGACATTGCGAACGTCCAGCGATTGCTCCTACACTAAAGGTGCCAACCCTGAAAGCTCTTGCTGGTCCTCATCTCCCACTGCTAACCTCTCAAACGAACCACAAACACTTGGGCTCTGAACTTGTTTAGCCTACTAAAACTTCCAACGTACACAGCCTCTCCTGCTCAATCTGGCCAGAGCTCAACACCGACATTGCGAACGTCCAGGGATTGCTCCTACACTAAAGGTGCCAGCCCTGAAAGCTCTTGCTGGTCCTCATCTCCCACTGGTAACCTCTCAAACGAACCACAAACACTTGGGCTCTGAACTTGTTTAGCCTACTAAAACTTCCAACGTACACAGCCTCTCCTGCTCAATCTGGCCAGAGCTCAACACCGACATTGCGAACGTCCAGCGATTGCTCCTACACTAAAGGTGCCAGCCCTGAAAGCTCTTGCTGCTCCTCATCTCCCACTGGTAACCTCTCAAACGAACCACAAACACTTGGGCTCTCAACTTGTTTAGCCTACTAAAACTTCCAACGTACACAGCCTCTCCTGCTCAATCTGGCCAAAATATAACTCCAAAATTGTGAACGTCCAGGGATTGCTCCTACACTAAAGGTGCCAGCCCTGAAAGCTCTTGCTTGTCCTCATCTCCCACTGGTAACCTCTCAAACGAACCGCAAACACTTGGGCTCTGAACTTGTTTAGCCTACTAAAACTTCCAACGTACACAGCCTCTCCTGCTCAATCTGGCCAGAGCTCAACACCGAAATTGCGAACGTCCAGCGATTGCTCCTACACTAAAGGTGCCAGCCCTGAAAGCTCCTGCTGGTCCTCATCTCCCACTGGTAACCTCTCAAACGAACCACAAACACTTGGCCTCTGAACTTGTTTAGCCTACTAAAACTTCCAACGTACACAGCCTCTCCTGCTCAATCTGGCCAGAGCTCAACACCAACATTGCGAACGTCCAGCGATTGCTCCTACACTAAAGGTGCCAGCCCTGAAAGCTCTTGCTGGTCCTCATCTCCCACTGGTAACCTCTCAAACGAACCACAAACACTTGGGCTCTCAACTTGTTTAGCCTACTAAAACTTCCAACGTACACAGCCTCTCCTGCTCAATCTGGCCAGAGCTCAACACCGACATTGCGAACGTCCAGCGATTGCTCCTACACTAAAGGTGCCAGCCCTGAAAGCTCTTGCTGGTCCTCATCTCCCACTGGTAACCTCTCAAATGAACCACAAACACTTGGGCTCTGAACTTGTTTAGCCTACTAAAACTTCCAACGTACACAGCCTCTCCTGCTCAATCTGGCCAGAGCTCAACACCGACATTGCGAACGTCCAGCGATTGCTCCTACACTAAAGGTGCCAGCCCTGAAAGCTCTTGCTGGTCCTCATCTCCCACTGGTAACCTCTCAAACGAACCACAAACACTTGGGCTCTGAACTTGTTTAGCCTACTAAAACTTCCAACGTACACAGCCTCTCCTGCTCAATCTGGCCAGAGCTCAACACCGACATTGCGAACGTCCAGGGATTGCTCCTACACTAAAGGTGCCAGCCCTGAAAGCTCTTGCTGGTCCTCATCTCCCACTGGTAACCTCTCAAACGAACCACAAACACTTGGGCTCTGAACTTGTTTAGCCTACTAAAACTTCCAACGTACACAGCCTCTCCTGCTCAATCTGGCCAGAGCTCAACACCGACATTGCGAACGTCCAGCGATTGCTCCTACACTAAAGGTGCCAGCCCTGAAAGCTCTTGCTGGTCCTCATCTCCCACTGGTAACCTCTCAAACGAACCACAAACACTTGGGCTCTGAACTTGTTTAGCCTACTAAAACTTCCAACGTACACAGCCTCTCCTGCTCAATCTGGCCAGAGCTCAACACCGACATTGCGAACGTCCAGCGATTGCTCCTACACTAAAGGTGCCAGCCCTGAAAGCTCTTGCTGGTCCTCATCTCCCACTGGTAACCTCTCAAACGAACCACAAACACTTGGGCTCTGAACTTGTTTAGCCTACTAAAACTTCCAACGTACACAGCCTCTCCTGCTCAATCTGGCCAGAGCTCAACACCGAAATTGCGAACGTCCAGGCATTGCTCCTACACTAAAGGTGCCAGCCCTGAAAGCTCTTGCTGGTCCTCATCTCCCACTGGTAACCTCTCAAACGAACCACAAACACTTGGGCTCTGAACTTGTTTAGCCTACTAAAACTTCCAACGTACACAGCCTCTCCTGCTCAATCTGGCCAGAGCTCAACACCGACATTGCGAACGTCCAGCGATTGCTCCTACACTAAAGGTGCCAGCCCTGAAAGCTCTTGCTGGTCCTCATCTCCCACTGGTAACCTCTCAAACGAACCACAAACACTTGGGCTCTGAACTTGTTTAGCCTACTAAAACTTCCAACGTACACAGCCTCTCCTGCTCAATCTGGCCAGAGCTCAACACCGACATTGCGAACGTCCAGCGATTGCTCCTACACTAAAGGTGCCAGCCCTGAAAGCTCTTGCTGGTCCTCATCTCCCACTGGTAACCTCTCAAACGAACCACAAACACTTGGGCTCTGAACTTGTTTAGCCTACTAAAACTTCCAACGTACACAGCCTCTCCTGCTCAATCTGGCCAGAGCTCAACACCGACATTGCGAACGTCCAGGGATTGCTCCTACACTAAAGGTGCCAGCCCTGAAAGCTCTTGCTGCTCCTCATCTCCCACTGGTAACCTCTCAAACGAACCACAAACACTTGGGCTCTCAACTTGTTTAGCCTACTAAAACTTCCAACGTACACAGCCTCTCCTGCTCAATCTGGCCAGAGCTCAACTCCGAAATTGCGAACGTCCAGCGATTGCTCCTACACTAAAGGTGCCAGCCCTGAAAGCTCTTGCTGGTCCTCATCTCCCACTGGTAACCTCTCAAACGAACCGCAAACACTTGGGCTCTGAACTTGTTTAGCCTACTAAAACTTCCAACGTACACAGCCTCTCCTGCTCAATCTGGCCAGAGCTCAACACCGACATTGCGAACGTCCAGCGATTGCTCCTACACTAAAGGTGCCAGCCCTGAAAGCTCTTGCTGGTCCTCATCTCCCACTGGTAACCTCTCAAACGAACCACAAACACTTGGGCTCTGAACTTGTTTAGCCTACTAAAACTTCCAACGTACACAGCCTCTCCTGCTCAATCTGGCCAAAATATAACTCCAAAATTGTGAACGTCCAGGGATTGCTCCTACACTAAAGGTGCCAGCCCTGAAAGCTCTTGCTTGTCCTCATCTCCCACTGGTAACCTCTCAAACGAACCGCAAACACTTGGGCTCTGAACTTGTTTAGCCTACTAAAACTTCCAACGTACACAGCCTCTCCTGCTCAATCTGGCCAGAGCTCAACACCGAAATTGCGAACGTCCAGCGATTGCTCCTACACTAAAGGTGCCAGCCCTGAAAGCTCTTGCTGGTCCTCATCTCCCACTGGTAACCTCTCAAACGAACCACAAACACTTGGCCTCTGAACTTGTTTAGCCTACTAAAACTTCCAACGTACACAGCCTCTCCTGCTCAATCTGGCCAGAGCTCAACACCAACATTGCGAACGTCCAGCGATTGCTCCTACACTAAAGGTGCCAGCCCTGAAAGCTCTTGCTGGTCCTCATCTCCCACTGGTAACCTCTCAAACGAACCACAAACACTTGGGCTCTCAACTTGTTTAGCCTACTAAAACTTCCAACGTACACAGCCTCTCCTGCTCAATCTGGCCAAAATTCAACTCCGAAATTGTGAATGTCCAGGGATTGCTCCTACACTAAAGGTGCCAGCCCTGAAAGCTCTTGCTGGTCCTCATCTCCCACTGGTAACCTCTCAAATGAACCACAAACACTTGGGCTCTGAACTTGTTTAGCCTACTAAAACTTCCAACGTACACAGCCTCTCCTGCTCAATCTGGCCAGAGCTCAACACCGACATTGCGAACGTCCAGCGATTGCTCCTACACTAAAGGTGCCAGCCCTGAAAGCTCTTGCTGGTCCTCATCTCCCACTGGTAACCTCTCAAACGAACCACAAACACTTGGGCTCTCAACTTGTTTAGCCTACTAAAACTTCCAACGTACACAGCCTCTCCTGCTCAATCTGGCCAGAGCTCAACACCGACATTGCGAACGTCCAGGGATTGCTCCTACACTAAAGGTGCCAGCCCTGAAAGCTCTTGCTGGTCCTCATCTCCCACTGGTAACCTCTCAAACGAACCACAAACACTTGGGCTCTGAACTTGTTTAGCCTACTAAAACTTCCAACGTACACAGCCTCTCCTGCTCAATCTGGCCAGAGCTCAACACCGACATTGCGAACGTCCAGCGATTGCTCCTACACTAAAGGTGCCAGCCCTGAAAGCTCTTGCTGGTCCTCATCTCCCACTGGTAACCTCTCAAACGAACCACAAACACTTGGGCTCTGAACTTGTTTAGCCTACTAAAACTTCCAACGTACACAGCCTCTCCTGCTCAATCTGGCCAGAGCTCAACACCGACATTGCGAACGTCCAGCGATTGCTCCTACACTAAAGGTGCCAGCCCTGAAAGCTCTTGCTGGTCCTCATCTCCCACTGGTAACCTCTCAAACGAACCACAAACACTTGGGCTCTGAACTTGTTTAGCCTACTAAAACTTCCAACGTACACAGCCTCTCCTGCTCAATCTGGCCAGAGCTCAACACCGAAATTGCGAACGTCCAGGCATTGCTCCTACACTAAAGGTGCCAGCCCTGAAAGCTCTTGCTGGTCCTCATCTCCCACTGGTAACCTCTCAAACGAACCACAAACACTTGGGCTCTCAACTTGTTTAGCCTACTAAAACTTCCAACGTACACAGCCTCTCCTGCTCAATCTGGCCAGAGCTCAACACCGACATTGCGAACGTCCAGCGATTGCTCCTACACTAAAGGTGCCAGCCCTGAAAGCTCTTGCTGGTCCTCATCTCCCACTGGTAACCTCTCAAACGAACCACAAACACTTGGGCTCTGAACTTGTTTAGCCTACTAAAACTTCCAACGTACACAGCCTCTCCTGCTCAATCTGGCCAGAGCTCAACACCGACATTGCGAACGTCCAGCGATTGCTCCTACACTAAAGGTGCCAGCCCTGAAAGCTCTTGCTGGTCCTCATCTCCCACTGGTAACCTCTCAAACGAACCACAAACACTTGGGCTCTCAACTTGTTTAGCCTACTAAAACTTCCAACGTACACAGCCTCTCCTGCTCAATCTGGCCAGAGCTCAACACCGAAATTGCGAACGTCCAGCGATTGCTCCTACACTAAAGGTGCCAGCCCTGAAAGCTCTTGCTGGTCCTCATCTCCCACTGGTAACCTCTCAAACGAACCACAAACACTTGGGCTCTGAACTTGTTTAGCCTACTAAAACTTCCAACGTACACAGCCTCTCCTGCTCAATCTGGCCAGAGCTCAACACCGACATTGCGAACGTCCAGGGATTGCTCCTACACTAAAGGTGCCAGCCCTGAAAGCTCTTGCTGGTCCTCATCTCCCACTGGTAACCTCTCAAACGAACCACAAACACTTGGGCTCTGAACTTGTTTAGCCTACTAAAACTTCCAACGTACACAGCCTCTCCTGCTCAATCTGGCCAGAGCTCAACACCGACATTGCGAACGTCCAGGGATTGCTCCTACACTAAAGGTGCCAGCCCTGAAAGCTCTTGCTGGTCCTCATCTCCCACTGGTAACCTCTCAAACGAACCACAAACACTTGGGCTCTGAACTTGTTTAGCCTACTAAAACTTCCAACGTACACAGCCTCTCCTGCTCAATCTGGCCAGAGCTCAACACCGAAATTGCGAACGTCCAGCGATTGCGCCTACACTAAAGGTGCCAGCCCTGAAAGCTCTTGCTGGTCCTCATCTCCCACTGGGAACCTCTCAAACGAACCACAAACACTTGGGCTCTGAACTTGTTTAGCCTACTAAAACTTCCAACGTACACAGCCTCTCCTGCTCAATCTGGCCAGAGCTCAACACCGACATTGCGAACGTCCAGCGATTGCTCCTACACTAAAGGTGCCAGCCCTGAAAGCTCTTGCTGGTCCTCATCTCCCACTGGTAACCTCTCAAACGAACCACAAACACTTGGGCTCTGAACTTGTTTAGCCTACTAAAACTTCCAACATACACAGCCTCTCCTGCTCAATCTGGCCAGAGCTCAACACCGAAATTGCGAACGTCCAGGGATTGCTCCTACACTAAAGGTGCCAGCCCTGAAAGCTCTTGCTGGTCCTCATCTCCCACTGGTAACCTCTCAAACGAACCACAAACACTTGGCCTCTGAACTTGTTTAGCCTACTAAAACTTCCAACGTACACAGCCTCTCCTGCTCAATCTGGCCAAAATTCAGCAACGAAATTGCGAACGTCCAGCGATTGCTCCTACACTAAAGGTGCCAGCCCTGAAAGCTCTTGCTGGTCCTCATCTCCCACTGGTAACCTCTCAAACGAACCACAAACACTTGGGCTCTGAACTTGTTTAGCCTACTAAAACTTCCAACGTACACAGCCTCTCCTGCTCAATCTGGCCAGAGCTCAACACCGACATTGCGAACGTCCAGGGATTGCTCCTACACTAAAGGTGCCAGCCCTGAAAGCTCTTGCTGGTCCTCATCTCCCACTGGTAACCTCTCAAACGAACCACAAACACTTGGGCTCTCAACTTGTTTAGCCTACTAAAACTTCCAACGTACACAGCCTCTCCTGCTCAATCTGGCCAGAGCTCAACACCGACATTGCGAACGTCCAGGGATTGCTCCTACACTAAAGGTGCCAGCCCTGAAAGCTCTTGCTTGTCCTCATCTCCCACTGGTAACCTCTCAAACGAACTGCAAACACTTGGGCTCTGAACTTGTTTAGCCTACTAAAACTTCCAACCGTACACAGCCTCTCCTGCTCAATCTGGCCAGAGCTCAACACCGAAATTGCGAACGTCCAGCGATTGCTCCTACACTAAAGGTGCCAGCCCTGAAAGCTCTTGCTGGTCCTCATCTCCCACTGGTAACCTCTCAAACGAACCACAAACACTTGGGCTCTGAACTTGTTTAGCCTACTAAAACTTCCAACGTACACAGCCTCTCCTGCTCAATCTGGCCAGAGCTCAACACCGACATTGCGAACGTCCAGGGATTGCTCCTACACTAAAGGTGCCAGCCCTGAAAGCTCTTGCTGGTCCTCATCTCCCACTGGTAACCTCTCAAACGAACCACAAACACTTGGGCTCTGAACTTGTTTAGCCTCCTAAAACTTCCAACGTACACAGACTCTCCTGCTCAATCTGGCCAAAATTCAGCAACGAAATTGCGAACGTCCAGCGATTGCTCCTACACTAAAGGTGCCAGCCCTGAAAGCTCTTGCTGGTCCTCATCTCCCACTGGTAACCTCTCAAACGAACCACAAACACTTGGCCTCTGAACTTGTTTAGCCTACTAAAACTTCCAACGTACACAGCCTCTCCTGCTCAATCTGGCCAGAGCTCAACACCGACATTGCGAACGTCCAGCGATTGCTCCTACACTAAAGGTGCCAGCCCTGAAAGCTCTTGCTGGTCCTCATCTCCCACTGGTAACCTCTCAAACGAACCACAAACACTTGGGCTCTGAACTTGTTTAGCCTACTAAAACTTCCAACGTACACAGCCTCTCCTGCTCAATCTGGCCAGAGCTCAACACCGACATTGCGAACGTCCAGCGATTGCTCCTACACTAAAGGTGCCAGCCCTGAAAGCTCTTGCTGGTCCTCATCTCCCACTGGTAACCTCTCAAACGAACCACAAACACTTGGGCTCTGAACTTGTTTAGCCTACTAAAACTTCCAACGTACACAGCCTCTCCTGCTCAATATGGCCAGAGCTCAACACCGACATTGCGAACGTCCAGCGATTGCTCCTACACTAAAGGTGCCAGCCCTGAAAGCTCTTGCTGGTCCTCATCTCCCACTGGTAACCTCTCAAACGAACCACAAACACTTGGCCTCTGAACTTGTTTAGCCTACTAAAACTTCCAACGTACACAGCCTCTCCTGCTCAATCTGGCCAGAGCTCCACACCGAAATTGAGAACGTCCAGGGATTGCTCCTACACTAAAGGTGCCAGCCCTGAAAGCTCTTGCTGGTCCTCATCTCCCACTGGTAACCTCTCAAACGAACCACAAACACTTGGGCTCTGAACTTGTTTAGCCTACTAAAACTTCCAACGTACACAGCCTCTCCTGCTCAATCTCGACAGAGCTCAACACTGACATTGCGAACGTCCAGCGATTGCTCCTACACTAAAGGTGCCAGCCCTGAAAGCTCTTGCTGGTCCTCATCTCCCACTGGTAACCTCTCAAACGAACCACAAACACTTGGGCTCTGAACTTGTTTAGCCTACTAAAACTTCCAACGTACACAGCCTCTCCTGCTCAATCTGGCCAAAATATAACTCCAAAATTGTGAACGTCCAGGGATTGCTCCTACACTAAAGGTGCCAGCCCTGAAAGCTCTTGCTTGTCCTCATCTCCCACTGGTAACCTCTCAAACGAACCGCAAACACTTGGGCTCTGAACTTGTTTAGCCTACTAAAACTTCCAACGTACACAGCCTCTCCTGCTCAATCTGGCCAGAGCTCAACACCGACATTGCGAACGTCCAGCGATTGCTCCTACACTAAAGGTGCCAGCCCTGAAAGCTCTTGCTGGTCCTCATCTCCCACTGGTAACCTCTCAAACGAACCACAAACACTTGGGCTCTCAACTTGTTTAGCCTACTAAAACTTCCAACGTACACAGCCTCTCCTGCTCAATCTGGCCAGAGCTCAACACCGAAATTGTGAACGTCCAGGGATTGCTCCTACACTAAAGGTGCCAGCCCTGAAAGCTCTTGCTGGTCCTCATCTCCCACTGGTAACCTCTCAAACGAACCACAAACACTTGGGCTCTCAACTTGTTTAGCCTACTAAAACTTCCAACGTACACAGCCTCTCCTGCTCAATCTGGCCAAAATTCAACTCCGAAATTGTGAATGTCCAGGGATTGCTCCTACACTAAAGGTGCCAGCCCTGAAAGCTCTTGCTGGTCCTCATCTCCCACTGGTAACCTCTCAAACGAACCACAAACACTTGGGCTCTGAACTTGTTTAGCCTACTAAAACTTCCAACGTACACAGCCTCTCCTGCTCAATCTGGCCAGAGCTCAACACCAACATTGCGAACGTCCAGCGATTGCTCCTACACTAAAGGTGCCAGCCCTGAAAGCTCTTGCTGGTCCTCATCTCCCACTGGTAACCTCTCAAACGAACCACAAACACTTGGGCTCTCAACTTGTTTAGCCTACTAAAACTTCCAACGTACACAGCCTCTCCTGCTCAATCTGGCCAGAGCTCAACACCGACATTGCGAACGTCCAGCGATTGCTCCTACACTAAAGGTGCCAGCCCTGAAAGCTCTTGCTGGTCCTCATCTCCCACTGGTAACCTCTCAAACGAACCACAAACACTTGGCCTCTGAACTTGTTTAGCCTACTAAAACTTCCAACGTACACAGCCTCTCCTGCTCAATCTGGCCAGAGCTCAACACCGAAATTGCGAACGTCCAGCGATTGCTCCTACACTAAAGGTGCCAGCCCTGAAAGCTCTTGCTGGTCCTCATCTCCCACTGGTAACCTCTCAAACGAACCACAAACACTTGGGCTCTGAACTTGTTTAGCCTACTAAAACTTCCAATGTACACAGCCTCTCCTGCTCAATCTGGCCAGAGCTCAACACCGACATTGCGAACGTCCAGCGATTGCTCCTACACTAAAGGTGCCAGCCCTGAAAGCTCTTGCTGGTCCTCATCTCCCACTGGTAACCTCTCAAACGAACCACAAACACTTGGGCTCTGAACTTGTTTAGCCTACTAAAACTTCCAACGTACACAGCCTCTCCTGCTCAATCTGGCCAGAGCTCAACACCGAAATTGCGAACGTCCAGGCATTGCTCCTACACTAAAGGTGCCAGCCCTGAAAGCTCTTGCTGCTCCTCATCTCCCACTGGTAACCTCTCAAACGAACCACAAACACTTGGGCTCTCAACTTGTTTAGCCTACTAAAACTTCCAACGTACACAGCCTCTCCTGCTCAATCTGGCCAGAGCTCAACACCGACATTGCGAACGTCCAGCGATTGCTCCTACACTAAAGGTGCCAGCCCTGAAAGCTCTTGCTGGTCCTCATCTCCCACTGGTAACCTCTCAAACGAACCACAAACACTTGGGCTCTGAACTTGTTTAGCCTACTAAAACTTCCAACGTACACAGCCTCTCCTGCTCAATCTGGCCAGAGCTCAACACCGACATTGCGAACGTCCAGCGATTGCTCCTACACTAAAGGTGCCAGCCCTGAAAGCTCTTGCTGGTCCTCATCTCCCACTGGTAACCTCTCAAACGAACCACAAACACTTGGCCTCTGAACTTGTTTAGCCTACTAAAACTTCCAACGTACACAGCCTCTCCTGCTCAATCTGGCCAGAGCTCAACACCAACATTGCGAACGTCCAGCGATTGCTCCTACACTAAAGGTGCCAGCCCTGAAAGCTCTTGCTGGTCCTCGTCTCCCACTGGTAACCTCTCAAACGAACCACAAACACTTGGGCTCTGAACTTGTTTAGCCTACTAAAACTTCCAACGTACACAGCCTCTCCTGCTCAATCTGGCCAGAGCTCAACACCGACATTGCGAACGTCCAGCGATTGCTCCTACACTAAAGGTGCCAGCCCTGAAAGCTCTTGCTGGTCCTCATCTCCCACTGGTAACCTCTCAAACGAACCACAAACACTTGGGCTCTGAACTTGTTTAGCCTACTAAAACTTCCAACGTACACAGCCTCTCCTGCTCAATCTGGCCAGAGCTCAACACCGACATTGCGAACGTCCAGCGATTGCTCCTACACTAAAGGTGCCAGCCCTGAAAGCTCTTGCTGGTCCTCATCTCCCACTGGTAACCTCTCAAACGAACCACAAACACTTGGGCTCTGAACTTGTTTAGCCTACTAAAACTTCCAACGTACACAGCCTCTCCTGCTCAATCTGGCCAGAGCTCAACACCGACATTGCGAACGTCCAGCGATTGCTCCTACACTAAAGGTGCCAGCCCTGAAAGCTCTTGCTGCTCCTCATCTCCCACTGGTAACCTCTCAAACGAACCACAAACACTTGGGCTCTGAACTTGTTTAGCCTACTAAAACTTCCAACGTACACAGCCTCTCCTGCTCAATCTGGCCAGAGCTCAACACCGAAATTGCGAACGTCCAGCGATTGCTCCTACACTAAAGGTGCCAGCCCTAAAAGCTCTTGCTGGTCCTCATCTCCCACTGGTAACCTCTCAAACGAACCACAAACACTTGGGCTCTGAACTTGTTTAGCCTACTAAAACTTCCAACGTACACAGCCTCTCCTGCTCAATCTGGCCAGAGCTCAACACCGACATTGCGAACGTCCAGGGATTGCTCCTACACTAAAGGTGCCAGCCCTGAAAGCTCTTGCTGGTCCTCATCTCCCACTGGTAACCTCTCAAACGAACCACAAACACTTGGGCTCTGAACTTGTTTAGCCTACTAAAACTTCCAACGTACACAGCCTCTCCTGCTCAATCTGGCCAGAGCTCAACACCGAAATTGCGAACGTCCAGCGATTGCGCCTACACTAAAGGTGCCAGCCCTGAAAGCTCTTGCTGGTCCTCATCTCCCACTGGGAACCTCTCAAACGAACCACAAACACTTGGGCTCTGAACTTGTTTAGCCTACTAAAACTTCCAACGTACACAGCCTCTCCTGCTCAATCTGGCCAGAGCTCAACACCGACATTGCGAACGTCCAGCGATTGCTCCTACACTAAAGGTGCCAGCCCTGAAAGCTCTTGCTGCTCCTCATCTCCCACTGGTAACCTCTCAAACGAACCACAAACACTTGGGCTCTGAACTTGTTTAGCCTACTAAAACTTCCAACGTACACAGCCTCTCCTGCTCAATCTGGCCAGAGCTCAACACCGAAATTGCGAACGTCCAGGGATTGCTCCTACACTAAAGGTGCCAGCCCTGAAAGCTCTTGCTGGTCCTCATCTCCCACTGGTAACCTCTCAAACGAACCACAAACACTTGGGCTCTGAACTTGTTTAGCCTACTAAAACTTCCAACGTACACAGCCTCTCCTGCTCAATCTGGCCAAAATTCAGCAACGAAATTGCGAACGTCCAGCGATTGGTCCTACACTAAAGGTGCCAGCCCTGAAAGCTCTTGCTGGTCCTCATCTCCCACTGGTAACCTCTCAAACGAACCACAAACACTTGGGCTCTGAACTTGTTTAGCCTACTAAAACTTCCAACGTACACAGCCTCTCCTGCTCAATCTGGCCAGAGCTCAACACCGACATTGCGAACGTCCAGGGATTGCTCCTACACTAAAGGTGCCAGCCCTGAAAGCTCTTGCTGGTCCTCATCTCCCACTGGTAACCTCTCAAACGAACCACAAACACTTGGGCTCTCAACTTGTTTAGCCTACTAAAACTTCCAACGTACACAGCCTCTCCTGCTCAATCTGGCCAGAGCTCAACACCGACATTGCGAACGTCCAGGGATTGCTCCTACACTAAAGGTGCCAGCCCTGAAAGCTCTTGCTGCTCCTCATCTCCCACTGGTAACCTCTCAAACGAACCACAAACACTTGGGCTCTGAACTTGTTTAGCCTACTAAAACTTCCAACGTACACAGCCTCTCCTGCTCAATCTGGCCAGAGCTCAACACCGAAATTGCGAACGTCCAGGGATTGCTCCTACACTAAAGGTGCCAGCCCTGAAAGCTCTTGCTGGTCCTCATCTCCCACTGGTAACCTCTCAAACGAACCACAAACACTTGGGCTCTGAACTTGTTTAGCCTACTAAAACTTCCAACGTACACAGCCTCTCCTGCTCAATCTGGCCAAAATTCAGCAACGAAATTGCGAACGTCCAGCGATTGCTCCTACACTAAAGGTGCCAGCCCTGAAAGCTCTTGCTGGTCCTCATCTCCCACTGGTAACCTCTCAAACGAACCACAAACACTTGGGCTCTGAACTTGTTTAGCCTACTAAAACTTCCAACGTACACAGCCTCTCCTGCTCAATCTGGCCAGAGCTCAACACCGACATTGCGAACGTCCAGGGATTCCTCCTACACTAAAGGTGCCAGCCCTGAAAGCTCTTGCTGGTCCTCATCTCCCACTGGTAACCTCTCAAACGAACCACAAACACTTGGGCTCTCAACTTGTTTAGCCTACTAAAACTTCCAACGTACACAGCCTCTCCTGCTCAATCTGGCCAGAGCTCAACACCGACATTGCGAACGTCCAGCGATTGCTCCTACACTAAAGGTGCCAGCCCTGAAAGCTCTTGCTTGTCCTCATCTCCCACTGGTAACCTCTCAAACGAACCGCAAACACTTGGGCTCTGAACTTGTTTAGCCTACTAAAACTTCCAACGTACACAGCCTCTCCTGCTCAATCTGGCCAGAGCTCAACACCGACATTGCGAACGTCCAGCGATTGCTCCTACACTAAAGGTGCCAGCCCTGAAAGCTCTTGCTGGTCCTCATCTCCCACTGGTAACCTCTCAAACGAACCACAAACACCTGGGCTCTGAACTTGTTTAGCCTACTAAAACTTCCAACGTACACAGCCTCTCCTGCTCAATCTGGCCAGAGCTCAACACCGACATTGCGAACGTCCAGGGATTGCTCCTACACTAAAGGTTCCAGCCCTGAAAGCTCTTGCTGCTCCTCATCTCCCACTGGTAACCTCTCAAACGAACCACAAACACTTGGGCTCTGAACTTGTTTAGCCTACTAAAACTTCCAACGTACACAGCCTCTCCTGCTCAATCTGGCCAGAGCTCAACACCGACATTGCGAACGTCCAGCGATTGCTCCTACACTAAAGGTGCCAGCCCTGAAAGCTCTTGCTGGTCCTCATCTCCCACTGGTAACCTCTCAAACGAACCGCAAACACTTGGGCTCTGAACTTGTTTAGCCTACTAAAACTTCCAACGTACACAGCCTCTCCTGCTCAATCTGGCCAGAGCTCAACACCGACATTGCGAACGTCCAGCGATTGCTCCTACACTAAAGGTGCCAGCCCTGAAAGCTCTTGCTGGTCCTCATCTCCCACTGGTAACCTCTCAAACGAACCACAAACACTTGGGCTCTGAACTTGTTTAGCCTACTAAAACTTCCAACGTACACAGCCTCTCCTGCTCAATCTGGCCAGAGCTCAACACCGACATTGCGAACGTCCAGCGATTGCTCCTACACTAAAGGTGCCAGCCCTGAAAGCTCTTGCTGGTCCTCATCTCCCACTGGTAACCTCTCAAACGAACCACAAACACTTGGGCTCTCAACTTGTTTAGCCTACTAAAACTTCCAACGTACACAGCCTCTCCTGCTCAATCTGGCCAGAGCTCAACACCGACATTGCGAACGTCCAGCGATTGCTCCTACACTAAAGGTGCCAGCCCTGAAAGCTCTTGCTGGTCCTCATCTCCCACTGGTAACCTCTCAAACGAACCACAAACACTTGGCCTCTGAACTTGTTTAGCCTACTAAAACTTCCAACGTACACAGCCTCTCCTGTTCAATCTGGCCAGAGCTCAACACCGACATTGCGAACGTCCAGCGATTGCTCCTACACTAAAGGTGCCAGCCCTGAAAGCTCTTGCTGGTCCTCATCTCCCACTGGTAACCTCTCAAACGAACCACAAACACTTGGGCTCTCAACTTGTTTAGCCTACTAAAACTTCCAACGTACACAGCCTCTCCTGCTCAATCTGGCCAGAGCTCAACACCGACATTGCGAACGTCCAGCGATTGCTCCTACACTAAAGGTGCCAGCCCTGAAAGCTCTTGCTGGTCCTCATCTCCCACTGGTAACCTCTCAAACGAACCACAAACACTTGGGCTCTGAACTTGTTTAGCCTACTAAAACTTCCAACGTACACAGCCTCTCCTGCTCAATCTGGCCAGAGCTCAACACCGACATTGCGAACGTCCAGCGATTGCTCCTACACTAAAGGTGCCAGCCCTGAAAGCTCTTGCTGGTCCTCATCTCCCACTGGTAACCTCTCAAACGAACCACAAACACTTGGCCTCTGAACTTGTTTAGCCTACTAAAACTTCCAACGTACACAGCCTCTCCTGCTCAATCTGGCCAGAGCTCAACACCGACATTGCGAACGTCCAGGGATTGCTCCTACACTAAAGGTTCCAGCCCTGAAAGCTCTTGCTGCTCCTCATCTCCCACTGGTAACCTCTCAAACGAACCACAAACACTTGGGCTCTGAACTTGTTTAGCCTACTAAAACTTCCAACGTACACAGCCTCTCCTGCTCAATCTGGCCAGAGCTCAACACCGACATTGCGAACGTCCAGCGATTGCTCCTACACTAAAGGTGCCAGCCCTGAAAGCTCTTGCTGGTCCTCATCTCCCACTGGTAACCTCTCAAACGAACCGCAAACACTTGGGCTCTGAACTTGTTTAGCCTACTAAAACTTCCAACGTACACAGCCTCTCCTGCTCAATCTGGCCAGAGCTCAACACCGACATTGCGAACGTCCAGCGATTGCTCCTACACTAAAGGTGCCAGCCCTGAAAGCTCTTGCTGGTCCTCATCTCCCACTGGTAACCTCTCAAACGAACCACAAACACTTGGGCTCTGAACTTGTTTAGCCTACTAAAACTTCCAACGTACACAGCCTCTCCTGCTCAATCTGGCCAGAGCTCAACACCGACATTGCGAACGTCCAGCGATTGCTCCTACACTAAAGGTGCCAGCCCTGAAAGCTCTTGCTGGTCCTCATCTCCCACTGGTAACCTCTCAAACGAACCACAAACACTTGGGCTCTCAACTTGTTTAGCCTACTAAAACTTCCAACGTACACAGCCTCTCCTGCTCAATCTGGCCAGAGCTCAACACCGACATTGCGAACGTCCAGCGATTGCTCCTACACTAAAGGTGCCAGCCCTGAAAGCTCTTGCTGGTCCTCATCTCCCACTGGTAACCTCTCAAACGAACCACAAACACTTGGCCTCTGAACTTGTTTAGCCTACTAAAACTTCCAACGTACACAGCCTCTCCTGTTCAATCTGGCCAGAGCTCAACACCGACATTGCGAACGTCCAGCGATTGCTCCTACACTAAAGGTGCCAGCCCTGAAAGCTCTTGCTGGTCCTCATCTCCCACTGGTAACCTCTCAAACGAACCACAAACACTTGGGCTCTCAACTTGTTTAGCCTACTAAAACTTCCAACGTACACAGCCTCTCCTGCTCAATCTGGCCAGAGCTCAACACCGACATTGCGAACGTCCAGCGATTGCTCCTACACTAAAGGTGCCAGCCCTGAAAGCTCTTGCTGGTCCTCATCTCCCACTGGTAACCTCTCAAACGAACCACAAACACTTGGGCTCTGAACTTGTTTAGCCTACTAAAACTTCCAACGTACACAGCCTCTCCTGCTCAATCTGGCCAGAGCTCAACACCGACATTGCGAACGTCCAGCGATTGCTCCTACACTAAAGGTGCCAGCCCTGAAAGCTCTTGCTGGTCCTCATCTCCCACTGGTAACCTCTCAAACGAACCACAAACACTTGGCCTCTGAACTTGTTTAGCCTACTAAAACTTCCAACGTACACAGCCTCTCCTGTTCAATCTGGCCAGAGCTCAACACCGACATTGCGAACGTCCAGCGATTGCTCCTACACTAAAGGTGCCAGCCCTGAAAGCTCTTGCTGGTCCTCATCTCCCACTGGTAACCTCTCAAACGAACCACAAACACTTGGGCTCTCAACTTGTTTAGCCTACTAAAACTTCCAACGTACACAGCCTCTCCTGCTCAATCTGGCCAGAGCTCAACACCGACATTGCGAACGTCCAGCGATTGCTCCTACACTAAAGGTGCCAGCCCTGAAAGCTCTTGCTGCTCCTCATCTCCCACTGGTAACCTCTCAAACGAACCACAAACACTTGGGCTCTGAACTTGTTTAGCCTACTAAAACTTCCAACGTACACAGCCTCTCCTGCTCAATCTGGCCAAAATTCAACTCCGAAATTGTGAACGTCCAGGGATTGCTCCTACACTAAAGGTGCCAGCCCTGAAAGCTCTTGCTGGTCCTCATCTCCCACTGGTAACCTCTCAAACGAACCACAAACACTTGGGCTCTGAACTTGTTTAGCCTACTAAAACTTCCAACGTACACAGCCTCTCCTGCTCAATCTGGCCAGAGCTCAACACCGACATTGCGAACGTCCAGCGATTGCTCCTACACTAAAGGTGCCAGCCCTGAAAGCTCTTGCTGGTCCTCATCTCCCACTGGTAACCTCTCAAACGAACCACAAACACTTGGGCTCTCAACTTGTTTAGCCTACTAAAACTTCCAACGTACACAGCCTCTCCTGCTCAATCTGGCCAGAGCTCAACACCGACATTGCGAACGTCCAGCGATTGCTCCTACACTAAAGGTGCCAGCCCTGAAAGCTCTTGCTGCTCCTCATCTCCCACTGGTAACCTCTCAAACGAACCACAAACACTTGGGCTCTCAACTTGTTTAGCCTACTAAAACTTCCAACGTACACAGCCTCTCCTGCTCAATCTGGCCAGAGCTCAACACCGAAATTGCGAACGTCCAGGATTGCTCCTACACTAAAGGTGCCAGCCCTGAAAGCTCTTGCTGGTCCTCATCTCCCACTGGTAACCTCTCAAACGAACCACAAACACTTGGCTCTCAACTTGTTTAGCCTACTAAAACTTCCAACGTACACAGCCTCTCCTGCTCAATCTGGCCAGAGCTCAACACCGACATTGCGAACGTCCAGCGATTGCTCCTACACTAAAGGTGCCAGCCCTGAAAGCTCTTGCTGGTCCTCATCTCCCACTGGTAACCTCTCAAATGAACCACAAACACTTGGGCTCTGAACTTGTTTAGCCTACTAAAACTTCCAACGTACACAGCCTCTCCTGCTCAATCTGGCCAGAGCTCAACACCGACATTGCGAACGTCCAGTGATTGCTCCTACACTAAAGGTGCCAGCCCTGAAAGCTCTTGCTGGTCCTCATCTCCCACTGGTAACCTCTCAAACGAACCACAAACACTTGGGCTCTGAACTTGTTTAGCCTACTAAAACTTCCAACGTACACAGCCTCTCCTGCTCAATCTGGCCAGAGCTCAACACCGACATTGCGAACGTCCAGCGATTGCTCCTACACTAAAGGTGCCAGCCCTGAAAGCTCTTGCTGGTCCTCATCTCCCACTGGTAACCTCTCAAACGAACCACAAACACTTGGGCTCTGAACTTGTTTCGCCTACTAAAACTTCCAACGTACACAGCCTCTCCTGCTCAATCTGGCCAGAGCTCAACACCAAAATTGCGAACGTCCAGCGATTGCTCCTACACTAAAGGTGCCAGCCCTGAAAGCTCTTGCTGGTCCTCATCTCCCACTGGTAACCTCTCAAACGAACCACAAACACTTGGCCTCTGAACTTGTTTAGCCTACTAAAACTTCCAACGTACACAGCCTCTCCTGTTCAATCTGGCCAGAGCTCAACACCGACATTGCGAACGTCCAGCGATTGCTCCTACACTAAAGGTGCCAGCCCTGAAAGCTCTTGCTGCTCCTCATCTCCCACTGGTAACCTCTCAAACGAACCACAAACACTTGGGCTCTCAACTTGTTTAGCCTACTAAAACTTCCAACGTACACAGCCTCTCCTGCTCAATCTGGCCAGAGCTCAACACCGACATTGCGAACGTCCAGCGATTGCTCCTACACTAAAGGTGCCAGCCCTGAAAGCTCTTGCTGGTCCTCATCTCCCACTGGTAACCTCTCAAACGAACCACAAACACTTGGCTCTGAACTTGTTTAGCCTACTAAAACTTCCAACGTACACAGCCTCTCCTGCTCAATCTGGCCAGAGCTCAACACCGACATTGCGAACGTCCAGCGATTGCTCCTACACTAAAGGTGCCAGCCCTGAAAGCTCTTGCTGGTCCTCATCTCCCACTGGTAACCTCTCAAACGAACCACAAACACTTGGGCTCTCAACTTGTTTAGCCTACTAAAACTTCCAACGTACACAGCCTCTCCTGCTCAATCTGGCCAGAGCTCAACACCGACATTGCGAACGTCCAGGGATTGCTCCTACACTAAAGGTGCCAGCCCTGAAAGCTCTTGCTGGTCCTCATCTCCCACTGGTAACCTCTCAAACGAACCACAAACACTTGGGCTCTGAACTTGTTTCGCCTACTAAAACTTCCAACGTACACAGCCTCTCCTGCTCAATCTGGCCAGAGCTCAACACCAAAATTGCGAACGTCCAGCGATTGCTCCTACACTAAAGGTGCCAGCCCTGAAAGCTCTTGCTGGTCCTCATCTCCCACTGGTAACCTCTCAAACGAACCACAAACACTTGGCCTCTGAACTTGTTTAGCCTACTAAAACTTCCAACGTACACAGCCTCTCCTGCTCAATCTGGCCAGAGCTCCACACCGAAATTGCGAACGTCCAGGGATTGCTCCTACACTAAAGGTGCCAGCCCTGAAAGCTATTGCTGGTCCTCATCTCCCACTGGTAACCTCTCAAACGAACCACAAACACTTGGGCTCTGAACTTGTTTAGCCTACTAAAACCTCCAACGTACACAGCCTCTCCTGCTCAATCTGGCCAGAGCTCAACACCGACATTGCGAACGTCCAGCGATTGCTCCTACACTAAAGGTGCCAGCCCTGAAAGCTCTTGCTGGTCCTCATCTCCCACTGGTAACCTCTCAAACGAACCACAAACACTTGGGCTCTGAACTTGTTTAGCCTACTAAAACTTCCAACGTACACAGCCTCTCCTGCTCAATCTGGCCAGAGCTCAACACCGACATTGCGAACGTCCAGCGATTGCTCCTACACTAAAGGTGCCAGCCCTGAAAGCTCTTGCTGGTCCTCATCTCCCACTGGTAACCTCTCAAACGAACCACAAACACTTGGGCTCTGAACTTGTTTAGCCTACTAAAACTTCCAACGTACACAGCCTCTCCTGCTCAATCTGGCCAGAGCTCAACACCGACATTGCGAACGTCCAGCGATTGCTCCTACACTAAAGGTGCCAGCCCTGAAAGCTCTTGCTGGTCCTCATCTCCCACTGGTAACCTCTCAAACGAACCACAAACACTTGGCCTCTGAACTTGTTTAGCCTACTAAAACTTCAACGTACACAGCCTCTCCTGCTCAATCTGGCCAGAGCTCAACACCGACATTGCGAACGTCAGCGATTGCTCCTACACTAAAGGTGCCAGCCCTGAAAGCTCTTGCTGGTCCTCATCTCCCACTGGTAACCTCTCAAACGAACCACAAACACTTGGGCTCTGAACTTGTTTAGCCTACTAAAACTTCCAACGTACACAGCCTCTCCTGCTCAATCTGGCCAGAGCTCAACACCGACATTGCGAACGTCCAGCGATTGCTCCTACACTAAAGGTGCCAGCCCTGAAAGCTCTTGCTGGTCCTCATCTCCCACTGGTAACCTCTCAAACGAACCACAAACACTTGGCTCTGAACTTGTTTAGCCTACTAAAACTTCCAACGTACACAGCCTCTCCTGCTCAATCTGGCCAAATTCAACTCCGAAATTGTGAACGTCCAGGGATTGCTCCTACACTAAAGGTGCCAGCCTGAAAGCTCTTGCTGGTCCTCATCTCCCACTGGTAACCTCTCAAACGAACCACAAACACTTGGCTCTGAACTTGTTTAGCCTACTAAAACTTCCAACGTACACAGCCTCTCCTGCTCAATCTGGCCAGAGCTCAACACCGACATTGCGAACGTCCAGCGATTGCTCCTACACTAAAGGTGCCAGCCCTGAAAGCTCTTGCTGCTCCTCATCTCCCACTGGTAACCTCTCAAACGAACCACAAACACTTGGGCTCTCAACTTGTTTAGCCTACTAAAACTTCCAACGTACACAGCCTCTCCTGCTCAATCTGGCCAGAGCTCAACACCGACATTGCGAACGTCCAGCGATTGCTCCTACACTAAAGGTGCCAGCCCTGAAAGCTCTTGCTGGTCCTCATCTCCCACTGGTAACCTCTCAAACGAACCACAAACACTTGGGCTCTCAACTTGTTTAGCCTACTAAAACTTCAACGTACACAGCCTCTCCTGCTCAATCTGGCCAGAGCTCAACACCGAAATTGCGAAAGTCCAGGGATTGCTCCTACACTAAAGGTGCCAGCCCTGAAAGCTCTTGCTGGTCCTCATCTCCCACTGGTAACCTCTCAAACGAACCACAAACACTTGGGCTCTCAACTTGTTTAGCCTACTAAAACTTCCAACGTACACAGCCTCTCCTGCTCAATCTGGCCAGAGCTCAACACCGACATTGCGAACGTCCAGCGATTGCTCCTACACTAAAGGTGCCAGCCCTGAAAGCTCTTGCTGGTCCTCATCTCCCACTGGTAACCTCTCAAATGAACCACAAACACTTGGGCTCTGAACTTGTTTAGCCTACTAAAACTTCCAACGTACACAGCCTCTCCTGCTCAATCTGGCCAGAGCTCAACACCGACATTGCAAACGTCCAGGGATTGCTCCTACACTAAAGGTGCCAGCCCTGAAAGCTCTTGCTTGTCCTCATCTCCCACTGGTAACCTCTCAAACGAACCACAAACACTTGGGCTCTGAACTTGTTTAGCCTACTAAAACTTCCAACGTACACAGCCTCTCCTGCTCAATCTGGCCAGAGCTCAACACCGACATTGCGAACGTCCAGGGATTGCTCCTACACTAAAGGTGCCAGCCCTGAAAGCTCTTGCTGGTCCTCATCTCCCACTGGTAACCTCTCAAACGAACCACAAACACTTGGGCTCTGAACTTGTTTCGCCTACTAAAACTTCCAACGTACACAGCCTCTCCTGCTCAATCTGGCCAGAGCTCAACACCAAAATTGCGAACGTCCAGCGATTGCTCCTACACTAAAGGTGCCAGCCCTGAAAGCTCTTGCTGGTCCTCATCTCCCACTGGTAACCTCTCAAACGAACCACAAACACTTGGGCTCTCAACTTGTTTAGCCTACTAAAACTTCCAACGTACACAGCCTCTCCTGCTCAATCTGGCCAGAGCTCAACACCGAAATGCGAACGTCCAGCGATTGCTCCTACACTAAAGGTGCCAGCCCTGAAAGCTCTTGCTGGTCCTCATCTCCCACTGGTAACCTCTCAAACGAACCACAAACACTTGGGCTCTGAACTTGTTTAGCCTACTAAAACTTCCAACGTACACAGCCTCTCCTGCTCAATCTGGCCAGAGCTCAACGCCGACATTGCGAACGTCCAGGGATTGCTCCTACACTAAAGGTGCCAGCCCTGAAAGCTCTTGCTGGTCCTCATCTCCCACTGGTAACCTCTCAAACGAACCACAAACACTTGGGCTCTGAACTTGCTTAGCCTACTAAAACTTCCAACGTACACAGCCTCTCCTGCTCAATCTGGCCAGAGCTCAACACCGACATTGCGAACGTCCAGCGATTGCTCCTACACTAAAGGTGCCAGCCCTGAAAGCTCTTGCTGTCCTCATCTCCACTGGTAACCTCTCAAACGAACCACAAACACTTGGGCTCTGAACTTGTTTAGCCTACTAAAACTTCCAACGTACACAGCCTCTCCTGCTCAATCTGGCCAAAATTCAACTCCGAAATTGCGAACGTCCAGGGATTGCTCCTACACTAAAGGTGCCAGCCCTGAAAGCTCTTGCTGGTCCTCATCTCCCACTGGTAACCCTCAAACAAACCGCAAACACTTGGGCTCTGAACTTGTTTAGGCTACTAAAACTTCCAACGTACACAGCCTCTCCTGCTCAATCTGGCCAGAGCTCAACACCGACATTGCGAACGTCCAGCGATTGCTCCTACACTAAAGGTGCCAGCCTGAAAGCTCTTGCTGGTCCTCATCTCCACTGGTAACCTCTCAAACGAACCACAAACACTTGGCTCTCAACTTGTTTAGCCTACTAAAACTTCCAACGTACACAGCCTCTCCTGCTCAATCTGGCCAGAGCTCAACACCGACATCGCGAACGTCCAGCGATTGCTCTACACTAAGGTGCCAGCCCTGAAAGCTCTTGCTGGTCCTCATCTCCCACTGGTAACCTCTCAAACGAACCACAAACACTTGGCCTCTGAACTTGTTTAGCCTACTAAAACTTCACGTACACAGCCTCTCCTGCTCAATCTGGCCAGAGCTCAACACCGACATTGCGAACGTCCAGGATTGCTCCTACACTAAAGGTGCCAGCCCTGAAAGCTCTTGCTGGTCCTCATCTCCCACTGGTAACCTCTCAAACGAACCACAAACACTTGGGCTCTGAACTTGTTTCGCCTACTAAAACTTCCAACGTACACAGCCTCTCCTGCTCAATCTCGACAGAGCTCAACACCAAATTGCGAACGTCCAGCGATTGCTCCTACACTAAAGGTGCCAGCCCTGAAAGCTCTTGCTGCTCCTCATCTCCCACTGGTAACCTCTCAAACGAACCACAAACACTTGGGCTCTGAACTTGTTTAGCCTACTAAACTTCCAACGTACACAGCCTCTCCTGCTCAATCTGGCCAGAGCTCAACACCGAAATTGCGAACGTCCAGCGATTGCTCCTACACTAAAGGTGCCAGCCCTGAAAGCTCTTGCTGGTCCTCATCTCCCACTGGTAACCTCTCAAACGAACCACAAACACTTGGGCTCTGAACTTGTTTAGCCTACTAAAACTTCCAACGTACACAGCCTCTCCTGCTCAATCTGGCAGAGCTCAACGCCGACATTGCGAACGTCCAGCGATTGCTCCTACACTAAAGGTGCCAGCCCTGAAAGCTCTTGCTGGTCCTCATCTCCCACTGGTAACCTCTCAAACGAACCACAAACACTTGGGCTCTGAACTTGTTTAGCCTACTAAAACTTCCAACGTACACAGCCTCTCCTGCTCAATCTGGCCAGAGCTCAACACCGACATTGCGAACGTCCAGCGATTGCTCCTACACTAAAGGTGCCAGCCCTGAAAGCTCTTGCTGGTCCTCATCTCCCACTGGTAACCTCTCAAACGAACCACAAACACTTGGCTCTGAACTTGTTTAGCCTACTAAAACTTCCAACGTACACAGCCTCTCCTGCTCAATCTGGCCAGAGCTCAACACCGACATTGCGAACGTCCAGCGATTGCTCCTACACTAAAGGTGCCAGCCCTGAAAGCTCTTGCTGGTCCTCATCTCCCACTGGTAACCTCTCAAACGAACCACAAACACTTGGGCTCTCACTTGTTTAGCCTACTAAACTTCCAACGTACACAGCCTCTCCTGCTCAATCTGCCAGAGCTCAACACCGACATTGCGAACGTCCAGCGATTGCTCCTACACTAAAGGTGCCAGCCCTGAAAGCTCTTGCTGGTCCTCATCTCCACTGTAACCTCTCAAACGAACCACAAACACTTGAGGTAACCTCTCAAACGAACCACAAACACTTGGGCTCTGAACTTGTTAGCCTACTAAAACTTCCAACGTACACAGCCTCTCCTGCTCAATCTGGCCAGAGCTCAACACCGACATTGCGAACGTCCAGCGATTGCTCCTACACTAAAGGTGCCAGCCCTGAAAGCTCTTGCTGGTCCTCATCTCCCACTGGTAACCTCTCAAACGAACCACAAACACTTGGGCTCTGAACTTGTTTAGCCTACTAAAACTTCCAATGTACACAGCCTCTCCTGCTCAATCTGGCCAGAGCTCAACACCGACATTGCGAACGTCCAGCGATTGCTCCTACACTAAAGGTGCCAGCCCTGAAAGCTCTTGCTGGTCCTCATCTCCCACTGGTAACCTCTCAAACGAACCACAAACACTTGGGCTCTGAACTTGTTTAGCCTACTAAAACTTCCAACGTACACAGCCTCTCCTGCTCAATCTGGCCAGAGCTCAACACCGAAATTGCGAACGTCCAGGCATTGCTCCTACACTAAAGGTGCCAGCCCTGAAAGCTCTTGCTGGTCCTCATCTCCCACTGGTAACCTCTCAAACGAACCACAAACACTTGGGCTCTCAACTTGTTTAGCCTACTAAAACTTCCAACGTACACAGCCTCTCCTGCTCAATCTGGCCAGAGCTCAACACCGACATTGCGAACGTCCAGCGATTGCTCCTACACTAAAGGTGCCAGCCCTGAAAGCTCTTGCTGGTCCTCATCTCCCACTGGTAACCTCTCAAACGAACCACAAACACTTGGGCTCTGAACTTGTTTAGCCTACTAAAACTTCCAACGTACACAGCCTCTCCTGCTCAATCTGGCCAGAGCTCAACACCGACATTGCGAACGTCCAGCGATTGCTCCTACACTAAAGGTGCCAGCCCTGAAAGCTCTTGCTGGTCCTCATCTCCACTGGTAACCTCTCAAACGAACCACAAACACTTGGCCTCTGAACTTGTTTAGCCTACTAAAACTTCCAACGTACACAGCCTCTCCTGCTCAATCTGGCCAGAGCTCAACACCAACATTGCGAACGTCCAGCGATTGCTCCTACACTAAAGGTGCCAGCCCTGAAAGCTCCTGCTGGTCCTCGTCTCCCACTGGTAACCTCTCAAACGAACCACAAACACTTGGGCTCTGAACTTGTTTAGCCTACTAAAACTTCCAACGTACACAGCCTCTCCTGCTCAATCTGGCCAGAGCTCAAACACCGACATTGCGAACGTCCAGCGATTGCTCCTACACTAAAGGTGCCAGCCCTGAAAGCTCTTGCTGGTCCTCATCTCCCACTGGGTAACCTCTCAAACGAACCACAAACACTTGGGCTACTCAACTTGTTTAGCCTACTAAAACTTCCAACGTACACAGCCTCTCCTGCTCAATCTGGCCAGAGCTCAACACCGAAATTGCGAACGTCCAGCGATTGCTCCTACACTAAAGGTGCCAGCCCTGAAAGCTCTTGCTGGTCCTCATCTCCCACTGGTAACCTCTCAAACGAACCACAAACACTTGGGCTCTGAACTTGTTTAGCCTACTAAAACTTCCAACGTACACAGCCTCTCCTGCTCAATCTGGCCAGAGCTCAACACCGACATTGCGAACGTCCAGCGATTGCTCCTACACTAAAGGTGCCAGCCCTGAAAGCTCTTGCTGCTCCTCATCTCCCACTGGTAACCTCTCAAACGAACCACAAACACTTGGGCTCTGAACTTGTTTAGCCTACTAAAACTTCCAACGTACACAGCCTCTCCTGCTCAATCTGGCCAGAGCTCAACACCGACATTGCGAACGTCCAGCGATTGCTCCTACACTAAAGGTGCCAGCCCTAAAAGCTCTTGCTGGTCCTCATCTCCCACTGGTAACCTCTCAAACGAACCACAAACACTTGGGCTCTCAACTTGTTTAGCCTACTAAAACTTCCAACGTACACAGCCTCTCCTGCTCAATCTGGCCAGAGCTCAACACCGACATTGCGAACGTCCAGGGATTGCTCCTACACTAAAGGTGCCAGCCCTGAAAGCTCTTGCTGGTCCTCATCTCCCACTGGTAACCTCTCAAACGAACCACAAACACTTGGGCTCTGAACTTGTTTAGCCTACTAAAACTTCCAACGTACACAGCCTCTCCTGCTCAATCTGGCCAGAGCTCAACACCGAAATTGCGAACGTCCAGCGATTGCGCCTACAGTAAAGGTGCCAGCCCTGAAAGCTCTTGCTGGTCCTCATCTCCCACTGGGAACCTCTCAAACGAACCACAAACACTTGGGCTCTGAACTTGTTTAGCCTACTAAAACTTCCAACGTACACAGCCTCTCCTGCTCAATCTGGCCAGAGCTCAACACCGACATTGCGAACGTCCAGCGATTGCTCCTACACTAAAGGTGCCAGCCCTGAAAGCTCTTGCTGCTCCTCATCTCCCACTGGTAACCTCTCAAACGAACCACAAACACTTGGGCTCTGAACTTGTTTAGCCTACTAAAACTTCCAACGTACACAGCCTCTCCTGCTCAATCTGGCCAGAGCTCAACACCGAAATTGCGAACGTCCAGGGATTGCTCCTACACTAAAGGTGCCAGCCCTGAAAGCTCTTGCTGGTCCTCATCTCCCACTGGTAACCTCTCAAACGAACCACAAACACTTGGGCTCTGAACTTGTTTAGCCTACTAAAACTTCCAACGTACACAGCCTCTCCTGCTCAATCTGGCCAAAATTCAGCAACGAAATTGCGAACGTCCAGCGATTGGTCCTACACTAAAGGTGCCAGCCCTGAAAGCTCTTGCTGGTCCTCATCTCCCACTGGTAACCTCTCAAACGAACCACAAACACTTGGGCTCTCAACTTGTTTAGCCTACTAAAACTTCCAACGTACACAGCCTCTCCTGCTCAATCTGGCCAGAGCTCAACACCGACATTGCGAACGTCCAGGGATTGCTCCTACACTAAAGGTGCCAGCCCTGAAAGCTCTTGCTGGTCCTCATCTCCCACTGGTAACCTCTCAAACGAACCACAAACACTTGGGCTCTGAACTTGTTTAGCCTACTAAAACTTCCAACGTACACAGCCTCTCCTGCTCAATCTGGCCAGAGCTCAACACCGAAATTGCGAACGTCCAGGGATTGCTCCTACACTAAAGGTGCCAGCCCTGAAAGCTCTTGCTGGTCCTCATCTCCCACTGGTAACCTCTCAAACGAACCACAAACACTTGGGCTCTGAACTTGTTTAGCCTACTAAAACTTCCAACGTACACAGCCTCTCCTGCTCAATCTGGCCAAAATTCAGCAACGAAATTGCGAACGTCCAGCGATTGCTCCTACACTAAAGGTGCCAGCCCTGAAAGCTCTTGCTGGTCCTCATCTCCCACTGGTAACCTCTCAAACGAACCACAAACACTTGGGCTCTCAACTTGTTTAGCCTACTAAAACTTCCAACGTACACAGCCTCTCCTGCTCAATCTGGCCAGAGCTCAACACCGAAATTGCGAACGTCCAGGGATTCCTCCTACACTAAAGGTGCCAGCCCTGAAAGCTCTTGCTGGTCCTCATCTCCCACTGGTAACCTCTCAAACGAACCACAAACACTTGGGCTCTCAACTTGTTTAGCCTACTAAAACTTCCAACGTACACAGCCTCTCCTGCTCAATCTGGCCAGAGCTCAACACCGACATTGCGAACGTCCAGGGATTGCTCCTACACTAAAGGTGCCAGCCCTGAAAGCTCTTGCTTGTCCTCATCTCCCACTGGTAACCTCTCAAACGAACCGCAAACACTTGGGCTCTGAACTTGTTTAGCCTACTAAAACTTCCAACGTACACAGCCTCTCCTGCTCAATCTGGCCAGAGCTCAACACCGACATTGCGAACGTCCAGCGATTGCTCCTACACTAAAGGTGCCAGCCCTGAAAGCTCTTGCTGCTCCTCATCTCCCACTGGTAACCTCTCAAACGAACCACAAACACTTGGGCTCTCAACTTGTTTAGCCTACTAAAACTTCCAACGTACACAGCCTCTCCTGCTCAATCTGGCCAGAGCTCAACACCGACATTGCGAACGTCCAGCGATTGCTCCTACACTAAAGGTGCCAGCCCTGAAAGCTCTTGCTGGTCCTCATCTCCCACTGGTAACCTCTCAAACGAACCACAAACACTTGGGCTCTGAACTTGTTTAGCCTACTAAAACTTCCAACGTACACAGCCTCTCCTGCTCAATCTGGCCAGAGCTCAACACCGAAATTGCGAACGTCCAGCGATTGCTCCTACACTAAAGGTGCCAGCCCTGAAAGCTCTTGCTGGTCCTCATCTCCCACTGGTAACCTCTCAAACGAACCACAAACACTTGGGCTCTGAACTTGTTTAGCCTACTAAAACTTCCAATGTACACAGCCTCTCCTGCTCAATCTGGCCAGAGCTCAACACCGACATTGCGAACGTCCAGCGATTGCTCCTACACTAAAGGTGCCAGCCCTGAAAGCTCTTGCTGGTCCTCATCTCCCACTGGTAACCTCTCAAACGAACCACAAACACTTGGGCTCTGAACTTGTTTAGCCTACTAAAACTTCCAACGTACACAGCCTCTCCTGCTCAATCTGGCCAGAGCTCAACACCGAAATTGCGAACGTCCAGGCATTGCTCCTACACTAAAGGTGCCAGCCCTGAAAGCTCTTGCTGGTCCTCATCTCCCACTGGTAACCTCTCAAACGAACCACAAACACTTGGGCTCTCAACTTGTTTAGCCTACTAAAACTTCCAACGTACACAGCCTCTCCTGCTCAATCTGGCCAGAGCTCAACACCGACATTGCGAACGTCCAGCGATTGCTCCTACACTAAAGGTGCCAGCCCTGAAAGCTCTTGCTGGTCCTCATCTCCCACTGGTAACCTCTCAAACGAACCACAAACACTTGGGCTCTGAACTTGTTTAGCCTACTAAAACTTCCAACGTACACAGCCTCTCCTGCTCAATCTGGCCAGAGCTCAACACCGACATTGCGAACGTCCAGCGATTGCTCCTACACTAAAGGTGCCAGCCCTGAAAGCTCTTGCTGGTCCTCATCTCCCACTGGTAACCTCTCAAACGAACCACAAACACTTGGCCTCTGAACTTGTTTAGCCTACTAAAACTTCCAACGTACACAGCCTCTCCTGCTCAATCTGGCCAGAGCTCAACACCAACATTGCGAACGTCCAGCGATTGCTCCTACACTAAAGGTGCCAGCCCTGAAAGCTCCTGCTGGTCCTCGTCTCCCACTGGTAACCTCTCAAACGAACCACAAACACTTGGGCTCTGAACTTGTTTAGCCTACTAAAACTTCCAACGTACACAGCCTCTCCTGCTCAATCTGGCCAGAGCTCAACACCGACATTGCGAACGTCCAGCGATTGCTCCTACACTAAAGGTGCCAGCCCTGAAAGCTCTTGCTGGTCCTCATCTCCCACTGGTAACCTCTCAAACGAACCACAAACACTTGGGCTCTCACTTGTTTAGCCTACTAAAACTTCCAACGTACACAGCCTCTCCTGCTCAATCTGGCCAGAGCTCAACACCGAAATTGCGAACGTCCAGCGATTGCTCCTACACTAAAGGTGCCAGCCCTGAAAGCTCTTGCTGGTCCTCATCTCCCACTGGTAACCTCTCAAACGAACCACAAACACTTGGGCTCTGAACTTGTTTAGCCTACTAAAACTTCCAACGTACACAGCCTCTCCTGCTCAATCTGGCCAGAGCTCAACACCGACATTGCGAACGTCCAGCGATTGCTCCTACACTAAAGGTGCCAGCCCTGAAAGCTCTTGCTGCTCCTCATCTCCCACTGGTAACCTCTCAAACGAACCACAAACACTTGGGCTCTGAACTTGTTTAGCCTACTAAAACTTCCAACGTACACAGCCTCTCCTGCTCAATCTGGCCAGAGCTCAACACCGACATTGCGAACGTCCAGCGATTGCTCCTACACTAAAGGTGCCAGCCCTGAAAGCTCTTGCTGGTCCTCATCTCCCACTGGTAACCTCTCAAACGAACCACAAACACTTGGCCTCTGAACTTGTTTAGCCTACTAAAACTTCCAACGTACACAGCCTCTCCTGCTCAATCTGGCCAGAGCTCAACACCAACATTGCGAACGTCCAGCGATTGCTCCTACACTAAAGGTGCCAGCCCTGAAAGCTCCTGCTGGTCCTCGTCTCCCACTGGTAACCTCTCAAACGAACCACAAACACTTGGGCTCTGAACTTGTTTAGCCTACTAAAACTTCCAACGTACACAGCCTCTCCTGCTCAATCTGGCCAGAGCTCAACACCGACATTGCGAACGTCCAGCGATTGCTCCTACACTAAAGGTGCCAGCCCTGAAAGCTCTTGCTGGTCCTCATCTCCCACTGGTAACCTCTCAAACGAACCACAAACACTTGGGCTCTCAACTTGTTTAGCCTACTAAAACTTCCAACGTACACAGCCTCTCCTGCTCAATCTGGCCAGAGCTCAACACCGAAATTGCGAACGTCCAGCGATTGCTCCTACACTAAAGGTGCCAGCCCTGAAAGCTCTTGCTGGTCCTCATCTCCCACTGGTAACCTCTCAAACGAACCACAAACACTTGGGCTCTGAACTTGTTTAGCCTACTAAAACTTCCAACGTACACAGCCTCTCCTGCTCAATCTGGCCAGAGCTCAACACCGACATTGCGAACGTCCAGCGATTGCTCCTACACTAAAGGTGCCAGCCCTGAAAGCTCTTGCTGCTCCTCATCTCCCACTGGTAACCTCTCAAACGAACCACAAACACTTGGGCTCTGAACTTGTTTAGCCTACTAAAACTTCCAACGTACACAGCCTCTCCTGCTCAATCTGGCCAGAGCTCAACACCGACATTGCGAACGTCCAGCGATTGCTCCTACACTAAAGGTGCCAGCCCTAAAAGCTCTTGCTGGTCCTCATCTCCCACTGGTAACCTCTCAAACGAACCACAAACACTTGGGCTCTGAACTTGTTTAGCCTACTAAAACTTCCAACGTACACAGCCTCTCCTGCTCAATCTGGCCAGAGCTCAACACCGACATTGCGAACGTCCAGGGATTGCTCCTACACTAAAGGTGCCAGCCCTGAAAGCTCTTGCTGGTCCTCATCTCCCACTGGTAACCTCTCAAACGAACCACAAACACTTGGGCTCTGAACTTGTTTAGCCTACTAAAACTTCCAACGTACACAGCCTCTCCTGCTCAATCTGGCCAGAGCTCAACACCGAAATTGCGAACGTCCAGCGATTGCGCCTACAGTAAAGGTGCCAGCCCTGAAAGCTCTTGCTGGTCCTCATCTCCCACTGGGAACCTCTCAAACGAACCACAAACACTTGGGCTCTGAACTTGTTTAGCCTACTAAAACTTCCAACGTACACAGCCTCTCCTGCTCAATCTGGCCAGAGCTCAACACCGACATTGCGAACGTCCAGCGATTGCTCCTACACTAAAGGTGCCAGCCCTGAAAGCTCTTGCTGCTCCTCATCTCCCACTGGTAACCTCTCAAACGAACCACAAACACTTGGGCTCTGAACTTGTTTAGCCTACTAAAACTTCCAACGTACACAGCCTCTCCTGCTCAATCTGGCCAGAGCTCAACACCGAAATTGCGAACGTCCAGGGATTGCTCCTACACTAAAGGTGCCAGCCCTGAAAGCTCTTGCTGGTCCTCATCTCCCACTGGTAACCTCTCAAACGAACCACAAACACTTGGGCTCTGAACTTGTTTAGCCTACTAAAACTTCCAACGTACACAGCCTCTCCTGCTCAATCTGGCCAAAATTCAGCAACGAAATTGCGAACGTCCAGCGATTGGTCCTACACTAAAGGTGCCAGCCCTGAAAGCTCTTGCTGGTCCTCATCTCCCACTGGTAACCTCTCAAACGAACCACAAACACTTGGGCTCTCAACTTGTTTAGCCTACTAAAACTTCCAACGTACACAGCCTCTCCTGCTCAATCTGGCCAGAGCTCAACACCGACATTGCGAACGTCCAGGGATTGCTCCTACACTAAAGGTGCCAGCCCTGAAAGCTCTTGCTGGTCCTCATCTCCCACTGGTAACCTCTCAAACGAACCACAAACACTTGGGCTCTGAACTTGTTTAGCCTACTAAAACTTCCAACGTACACAGCCTCTCCTGCTCAATCTGGCCAGAGCTCAACACCGAAATTGCGAACGTCCAGGGATTGCTCCTACACTAAAGGTGCCAGCCCTGAAAGCTCTTGCTGCTCCTCATCTCCCACTGGTAACCTCTCAAACGAACCACAAACACTTGGGCTCTGAACTTGTTTAGCCTACTAAAACTTCCAACGTACACAGCCTCTCCTGCTCAATCTGGCCAAAATTCAGCAACGAAATTGCGAACGTCCAGCGATTGCTCCTACACTAAAGGTGCCAGCCCTGAAAGCTCTTGCTGGTCCTCATCTCCCACTGGTAACCTCTCAAACGAACCACAAACACTTGGGCTCTCAACTTGTTTAGCCTACTAAAACTTCCAACGTACACAGCCTCTCCTGCTCAATCTGGCCAGAGCTCAACACCGAAATTGCGAACGTCCAGGGATTCCTCCTACACTAAAGGTGCCAGCCCTGAAAGCTCTTGCTGGTCCTCATCTCCCACTGGTAACCTCTCAAACGAACCACAAACACTTGGGCTCTCAACTTGTTTAGCCTACTAAAACTTCCAACGTACACAGCCTCTCCTGCTCAATCTGGCCAGAGCTCAACACCGACATTGCGAACGTCCAGGGATTGCTCCTACACTAAAGGTGCCAGCCCTGAAAGCTCTTGCTTGTCCTCATCTCCCACTGGTAACCTCTCAAACGAACCGCAAACACTTGGGCTCTGAACTTGTTTAGCCTACTAAAACTTCCAACGTACACAGCCTCTCCTGCTCAATCTGGCCAGAGCTCAACACCGACATTGCGAACGTCCAGCGATTGCTCCTACACTAAAGGTGCCAGCCCTGAAAGCTCTTGCTGGTCCTCATCTCCCACTGGTAACCTCTCAAACGAACCACAAACACTTGGGCTCTGAACTTGTTTAGCCTACTAAAACTTCCAACGTACACAGCCTCTCCTGCTCAATCTGGCCAGAGCTCAACACCGACATTGCGAACGTCCAGCGATTGCTCCTACACTAAAGGTTCCAGCCCTGAAAGCTCTTGCTGCTCCTCATCTCCCACTGGTAACCTCTCAAACGAACCACAAACACTTGGGCTCTGAACTTGTTTAGCCTACTAAAACTTCCAACGTACACAGCCTCTCCTGCTCAATCTGGCCAGAGCTCAACACCGACATTGCGAACGTCCAGCGATTGCTCCTACACTAAAGGTGCCAGCCCTGAAAGCTCTTGCTGGTCCTCATCTCCCACTGGTAACCTCTCAAACGAACCGCAAACACTTGGGCTCTGAACTTGTTTAGCCTACTAAAACTTCCAACGTACACAGCCTCTCCTGCTCAATCTGGCCAGTCTCAACACCGACATTGCGAACGTCCAGCGATTGCTCCTACACTAAAGGTGCCAGCCCTGAAAGCTCTTGCTGGTCCTCATCTCCCACTGGTAACCTCTCAAACGAACCACAAACACTTGGGCTCTCAACTTGTTTAGCCTACTAAAACTTCCAACGTACACAGCCTCTCCTGTTCAATCTGGCCAGAGCTCAACACCGACATTGCGAACGTCCAGCGATTGCTCCTACACTAAAGGTGCCAGCCCTGAAAGCTCTTGCTGGTCCTCATCTCCCACTGGTAACCTCTCAAACGAACCACAAACACTTGGGCTCTGAACTTGTTTAGCCTACTAAAACTTCCAACGTACACAGCCTCTCCTGCTCAATCTGGCCAGAGCTCAACACCGACATTGCGAACGTCCAGCGATTGCTCCTACACTAAAGGTGCCAGCCCTGAAAGCTCTTGCTGGTCCTCATCTCCCACTGGTAACCTCTCAAACGAACCACAAACACTTGGGCTCTGAACTTGTTTCGCCTACTAAAACTTCCAACGTACACAGCCTCTCCTGCTCAATCTGGCCAGAGCTCAACACCGACATTGCGAACGTCCAGCGATTGCTCCTACACTAAAGGTGCCAGCCCTGAAAGCTCTTGCTGGTCCTCATCTCCCACTGGTAACCTCTCAAACGAACCACAAACACTTGGCCTCTGAACTTGTTTAGCCTACTAAAACTTCCAACGTACACAGCCTCTCCTGTTCAATCTGGCCAGAGCTCAACACCGACATTGCGAACGTCCAGCGATTGCTCCTACACTAAAGGTGCCAGCCCTGAAAGCTCTTGCTGGTCCTCATCTCCCACTGGTAACCTCTCAAACGAACCACAAACACTTGGGCTCTCAACTTGTTTAGCCTACTAAAACTTCCAACGTACACAGCCTCTCCTGCTCAATCTGGCCAGAGCTCAACACCGACATTGCGAACGTCCAGCGATTGCTCCTACACTAAAGGTGCCAGCCCTGAAAGCTCTTGCTGGTCCTCATCTCCCACTGGTAACCTCTCAAACGAACCACAAACACTTGGGCTCTGAACTTGTTTAGCCTACTAAAACTTCCAACGTACACAGCCTCTCCTGCTCAATCTGGCCAGAGCTCAACACCGACATTGCGAACGTCCAGCGATTGCTCCTACACTAAAGGTGCCAGCCCTGAAAGCTCTTGCTGGTCCTCATCTCCCACTGGTAACCTCTCAAACGAACCACAAACACTTGGGCTCTCAACTTGTTTAGCCTACTAAAACTTCCAACGTACACAGCCTCTCCTGCTCAATCTGGCCAGAGCTCCACACCGAAATTGCGAACGTCCAGGGATTGCTCCTACACTAAAGGTGCCAGCCCTGAAAGCTCTTGCTGGTCCTCATCTCCCACTGGTAACCTCTCAAACGAACCACAAACACTTGGGCTCTGAACTTGTTTAGCCTACTAAAACTTCCAACGTACACAGCCTCTCCTGCTCAATCTGGCCAGAGCTCAACACCGACATTGCGAACGTCCAGTGATTGCTCCTACACTAAAGGTGCCAGCCCTGAAAGCTCTTGCTGGTCCTCATCTCCCACTGGTAACCTCTCAAACGAACCACAAACACTTGGGCTCTGAACTTGTTTAGCCTACTAAAACTTCCAACGTACACAGCCTCTCCTGCTCAATCTGGCCAAAATTCAGCAACGAAATTGCGAACGTCCAGCGATTGCTCCTACACTAAAGGTGCCAGCCCTGAAAGCTCTTGCTGGTCCTCATCTCCCACTGGTAACCTCTCAAACGAACCACAAACACTTGGGCTCTGAACTTGTTTAGCCTACTAAAACTTCCAACGTACACAGCCTCTCCTGCTCAATCTGGCCAGAGCTCAACACCGACATTGCGAACGTCCAGGGATTGCTCCTACACTAAAGGTGCCAGCCCTGAAAGCTCTTGCTTGTCCTCATCTCCCACTGGTAACCTCTCAAACGAACCGCAAACACTTGGACTCTGAACTTGTTTAGCCTACTAAAACTTCCAACGTACACAGCCTCTCCTGCTCAATCTGGCCAGAGCTCAACACCGAAATTGCGAACGTCCAGGGATTGCTCCTACACTAAAGGTGCCAGCCCTGAAAGCTCTTGCTGGTCCTCATCTCCCACTGGTAACCTCTCAAACGAACCACAAACACTTGGGCTCTGAACTTGTTTAGCCTACTAAAACTTCCAACGTACACAGCCTCTCCTGCTCAATCTGGCCAAAATTCAGCAACGAAATTGCGAACGTCCAGCGATTGGTCCTACACTAAAGGTGCCAGCCCTGAAAGCTCTTGCTGGTCCTCATCTCCCACTGGTAACCTCTCAAACGAACCACAAACACTTGGGCTCTCAACTTGTTTAGCCTACTAAAACTTCCAACGTACACAGCCTCTCCTGCTCAATCTGGCCAGAGCTCAACACCGACATTGCGAACGTCCAGGGATTGCTCCTACACTAAAGGTGCCAGCCCTGAAAGCTCTTGCTGGTCCTCATCTCCCACTGGTAACCTCTCAAACGAACCACAAACACTTGGGCTCTGAACTTGTTTAGCCTACTAAAACTTCCAACGTACACAGCCTCTCCTGCTCAATCTGGCCAAAATTCAGCAACGAAATTGCGAACGTCCAGCGATTGCTCCTACACTAAAGGTGCCAGCCCTGAAAGCTCTTGCTGGTCCTCATCTCCCACTGGTAACCTCTCAAACGAACCACAAACACTTGGGCTCTGAACTTGTTTAGCCTACTAAAACTTCCAACGTACACAGCCTCTCCTGCTCAATCTGGCCAGAGCTCAACACCGAAATTGCGAACGTCCAGGGATTCCTCCTACACTAAAAGTGCCAGCCCTGAAAGCTCTTGCTGGTCCTCATCTCCCACTGGTAACCTCTCAAACGAACCACAAACACTTGGGCTCTCAACTTGTTTAGCCTACTAAAACTTCCAACGTACACAGCCTCTCCTGCTCAATCTGGCCAGAGCTCAACACCGACATTGCGAACGTCCAGGGATTGCTCCTACACTAAAGGTGCCAGCCCTGAAAGCTCTTGCTTGTCCTCATCTCCCACTGGTAACCTCTCAAACGAACCACAAACACTTGGGCTCTGAACTTGTTTAGCCTACTAAAACTTCCAACGTACACAGCCTCTCCTGCTCAATCTGGCCAGAGCTCAACACCGACATTGCGAACGTCCAGCGATTGCTCCTACACTAAAGGTGCCAGCCCTGAAAGCTCTTGCTGGTCCTCATCTCCCACTGGTAACCTCTCAAACGAACCACAAACACTTGGGCTCTGAACTTGTTTAGCCTACTAAAACTTCCAACGTACACAGCCTCTCCTGCTCAATCTGGCCAGAGCTCAACACCGACATTGCGAACGTCCAGCGATTGCTCCTACACTAAAGGTTCCAGCCCTGAAAGCTCTTGCTGCTCCTCATCTCCCACTGGTAACCTCTCAAACGAACCACAAACACTTGGGCTCTGAACTTGTTTAGCCTACTAAAACTTCCAACGTACACAGCCTCTCCTGCTCAATCTGGCCAGAGCTCAACACCGACATTGCGAACGTCCAGCGATTGCTCCTACACTAAAGGTGCCAGCCCTGAAAGCTCTTGCTGGTCCTCATCTCCCACTGGTAACCTCTCAAACGAACCGCAAACACTTGGGCTCTGAACTTGTTTAGCCTACTAAAACTTCCAACGTACACAGCCTCTCCTGCTCAATCTGGCCAGTCTCAACACCGACATTGCGAACGTCCAGCGATTGCTCCTACACTAAAGGTGCCAGCCCTGAAAGCTCTTGCTGGTCCTCATCTCCCACTGGTAACCTCTCAAACGAACCACAAACACTTGGGCTCTGAACTTGTTTAGCCTACTAAAACTTCCAACGTACACAGCCTCTCCTGTTCAATCTGGCCAGAGCTCAACACCGACATTGCGAACGTCCAGCGATTGCTCCTACACTAAAGGTGCCAGCCCTGAAAGCTCTTGCTGGTCCTCATCTCCCACTGGTAACCTCTCAAACGAACCACAAACACTTGGGCTCTGAACTTGTTTAGCCTACTAAAACTTCCAACGTACACAGCCTCTCCTGCTCAATCTGGCCAGAGCTCAACACCGACATTGCGAACGTCCAGCGATTGCTCCTACACTAAAGGTGCCAGCCCTGAAAGCTCTTGCTGGTCCTCATCTCCCACTGGTAACCTCTCAAACGAACCACAAACACTTGGGCTCTGAACTTGTTTCGCCTACTAAAACTTCCAACGTACACAGCCTCTCCTGCTCAATCTGGCCAGAGCTCAACACCGACATTGCGAACGTCCAGCGATTGCTCCTACACTAAAGGTGCCAGCCCTGAAAGCTCTTGCTGGTCCTCATCTCCCACTGGTAACCTCTCAAACGAACCACAAACACTTGGCCTCTGAACTTGTTTAGCCTACTAAAACTTCCAACGTACACAGCCTCTCCTGCTCAATCTGGCCAGAGCTCAACACCGACATTGCGAACGTCCAGCGATTGCTCCTACACTAAAGGTGCCAGCCCTGAAAGCTCTTGCTGGTCCTCATCTCCCACTGGTAACCTCTCAAACGAACCGCAAACACTTGGGCTCTGAACTTGTTTAGCCTACTAAAACTTCCAACGTACACAGCCTCTCCTGCTCAATCTGGCCAGTCTCAACACCGACATTGCGAACGTCCAGCGATTGCTCCTACACTAAAGGTGCCAGCCCTGAAAGCTCTTGCTGGTCCTCATCTCCCACTGGTAACCTCTCAAACGAACCACAAACACTTGGGCTCTGAACTTGTTTAGCCTACTAAAACTTCCAACGTACACAGCCTCTCCTGTTCAATCTGGCCAGAGCTCAACACCGACATTGCGAACGTCCAGCGATTGCTCCTACACTAAAGGTGCCAGCCCTGAAAGCTCTTGCTGGTCCTCATCTCCCACTGGTAACCTCTCAAACGAACCACAAACACTTGGGCTCTGAACTTGTTTAGCCTACTAAAACTTCCAACGTACACAGCCTCTCCTGCTCAATCTGGCCAGAGCTCAACACCGACATTGCGAACGTCCAGCGATTGCTCCTACACTAAAGGTGCCAGCCCTGAAAGCTCTTGCTGGTCCTCATCTCCCACTGGTAACCTCTCAAACGAACCACAAACACTTGGGCTCTGAACTTGTTTCGCCTACTAAAACTTCCAACGTACACAGCCTCTCCTGCTCAATCTGGCCAGAGCTCAACACCGACATTGCGAACGTCCAGCGATTGCTCCTACACTAAAGGTGCCAGCCCTGAAAGCTCTTGCTGGTCCTCATCTCCCACTGGTAACCTCTCAAACGAACCACAAACACTTGGCCTCTGAACTTGTTTAGCCTACTAAAACTTCCAACGTACACAGCCTCTCCTGTTCAATCTGGCCAGAGCTCAACACCGACATTGCGAACGTCCAGCGATTGCTCCTACACTAAAGGTGCCAGCCCTGAAAGCTCTTGCTGGTCCTCATCTCCCACTGGTAACCTCTCAAACGAACCACAAACACTTGGGCTCTCAACTTGTTTAGCCTACTAAAACTTCCAACGTACACAGCCTCTCCTGCTCAATCTGGCCAGAGCTCAACACCGACATTGCGAACGTCCAGCGATTGCTCCTACACTAAAGGTGCCAGCCCTGAAAGCTCTTGCTGGTCCTCATCTCCCACTGGTAACCTCTCAAACGAACCGCAAACACTTGGGCTCTGAACTTGTTTAGCCTACTAAAACTTCCAACGTACACAGCCTCTCCTGCTCAATCTGGCCAGTCTCAACACCGACATTGCGAACGTCCAGCGATTGCTCCTACACTAAAGGTGCCAGCCCTGAAAGCTCTTGCTGGTCCTCATCTCCCACTGGTAACCTCTCAAACGAACCACAAACACTTGGGCTCTGAACTTGTTTAGCCTACTAAAACTTCCAACGTACACAGCCTCTCCTGTTCAATCTGGCCAGAGCTCAACACCGACATTGCGAACGTCCAGCGATTGCTCCTACACTAAAGGTGCCAGCCCTGAAAGCTCTTGCTGGTCCTCATCTCCCACTGGTAACCTCTCAAACGAACCACAAACACTTGGGCTCTGAACTTGTTTAGCCTACTAAAACTTCCAACGTACACAGCCTCTCCTGCTCAATCTGGCCAGAGCTCAACACCGACATTGCGAACGTCCAGCGATTGCTCCTACACTAAAGGTGCCAGCCCTGAAAGCTCTTGCTGGTCCTCATCTCCCACTGGTAACCTCTCAAACGAACCACAAACACTTGGGCTCTGAACTTGTTTCGCCTACTAAAACTTCCAACGTACACAGCCTCTCCTGCTCAATCTGGCCAGAGCTCAACACCGACATTGCGAACGTCCAGCGATTGCTCCTACACTAAAGGTGCCAGCCCTGAAAGCTCTTGCTGGTCCTCATCTCCCACTGGTAACCTCTCAAACGAACCACAAACACTTGGCCTCTGAACTTGTTTAGCCTACTAAAACTTCCAACGTACACAGCCTCTCCTGTTCAATCTGGCCAGAGCTCAACACTGACATTGCGAACGTCCAGCGATTGCTCCTACACTAAAGGTGCCAGCCCTGAAAGCTCTTGCTGGTCCTCATCTCCCACTGGTAACCTCTCAAACGAACCACAAACACTTGGGCTCTCAACTTGTTTAGCCTACTAAAACTTCCAACGTACACAGCCTCTCCTGCTCAATCTGGCCAGAGCTCAACACCGACATTGCGAACGTCCAGCGATTGCTCCTACACTAAAGGTGCCAGCCCTGAAAGCTCTTGCTGGTCCTCATCTCCCACTGGTAACCTCTCAAACGAACCACAAACACTTGGGCTCTGAACTTGTTTAGCCTACTAAAACTTCCAACGTACACAGCCTCTCCTGCTCAATCTGGCCAGAGCTCAACACCGACATTGCGAACGTCCAGCGATTGCTCCTACACTAAAGGTGCCAGCCCTGAAAGCTCTTGCTGGTCCTCATCTCCCACTGGTAACCTCTCAAACGAACCACAAACACTTGGGCTCTGAACTTGTTTAGCCTACTAAAACTTCCAACGTACACAGCCTCTCCTGCTCAATCTGGCCAGAGCTCAACACCGACATTGCGAACGTCCAGGGATTGCTCCTACACTAAAGGTGCCAGCCCTGAAAGCTCTTGCTGGTCCTCATCTCCCACTGGTAACCTCTCAAACGAACCACAAACACTTGGGCTCTGAACTTGTTTAGCCTACTAAAACTTCCAACGTACACAGCCTCTCCTGCTCAATCTGGCCAGAGCTCAACACCAAAATTGCGAACGTCCAGCGATTGCTCCTACACTAAAGGTGCCAGCCCTGAAAGCTCTTGCTGGTCCTCATCTCCCACTGGGAACCTCTCAAACGAACCACAAACACTTGGGCTCTGAACTTGTTTAGCCTACTAAAACTTCCAACGTACACAGCCTCTCCTGTTCAATCTGGCCAGAGCTCAACACCGACATTGCGAACGTCCAGCGATTGCTCCTACACTAAAGGTGCCAGCCCTGAAAGCTCTTGCTGGTCCA
>NW_026776934.1:0-61178 GCF_030936135.1 Gavia stellata
TGGAGATGAGGACCAGCAAGAGCTTTCAGGGCTCGCACCTTTAGTGTAGGAGCAATCCCTGGACGTTCGCAATCTCGGTGTTGAGCTCTGGCCAGATTGAGCAGGAGAGGCTGTGTACGTTGGAAGTTTTAGTAGGCTAAACAAGTTCAGAGCCCAAGTGTTTGTGGTTCGTTTGAGAGGTTACCAGTGGGAGATGAGGACCAGCAAGAGCTTTCAGGGCTGGCACCTTTAGTGTAGGAGCAATCCCTGGACGTTCGCAATTTCGGTGTTGAGCTCTGGCCAGATTGAGCAGGAGAGGCTGTGTACGTTGGAAGTTTTAGTAGGCTAAACAAGTTCAGAGCCCAAGTGTTTGTGGTTCGTTTGAGAGGTTCCCAGTGGGAGATGAGGACCAGCAAGAGCTTTCAGGGCTGGCACCTTTAGTGTAGGAGCAATCCCTGGACGTTCGCAATTTCGGTGTTGAGCTCTGGCCAGATTGAGCAGGAGAGGCTGTGTACGTTGGAAGTTTTAGTAGGCTAAAGAAGTTCAGAGCCCAAGTGTTTGTGGTTCGTTTGAGAGGTTACCAGTGGGAGATGAGGACCAGCAAGAGCTTTCAGGGCTGGCACCTTTAGTGTAGGAGCAATCGCTGGACGTTCGCAATTTCGGTGTTGAGCTCTGGCCAGATTGAGCAGGAGAGGCTGTGTACGTTGGAAGTTTTAGTAGGCTAAACAAGTTCAGAGCCCAAGTGTTTGTGGTTCGTTTGAGAGGTTACCAGTGGGAGATGAGGACCAGCAAGAGCTTTCAGGGCTGGCACATTTAGTGTAGGAGCAATCCCTGGACGTTCGCAATCTCGGTGTTGAGCTCTGGCCAGATTGAGCAGGAGAGGCTGTGTACGTTGGAATTTTTAGTAGGCTAAACAAGTTCAGAGCCCAAGTGTTTGTGGTTCGTTTGAGAGGTTACCAGTGGGAGATGAGGACCAGCAAGAGCTTTCAGGGCTCGCACCTTTAGTGTAGGAGCAATCCCTGGACGTTCGCAATCTCGGTGTTGAGCTCTGGCCAGATTGAGCAGGAGAGGCTGTGTACGTTGGAAGTTTTAGTAGGCTAAACAAGTTCAGAGCCCAAGTGTTTGTGGTTCGTTTGAGAGGTTACCAGTGGGAGATGAGGACCAGCAAGAGCTTTCAGGGCTGGCACCTTTAGTGTAGGAGCAATCGCTGGACGTTCGCAATTTCGGTGTTGAGCTCTGGCCAGATTGAGCAGGAGAGGCTGTGTACGTTGGAAGTTTTAGTAGGCTAAACAAGTTCAGAGCCCAAGTGTTTGTGGTTCGTTTGAGAGGTTCCCAGTGGGAGATGAGGACCAGCAAGAGCTTTCAGGGCTGGCACCTTTAGTGTAGGAGCAATCGCTGGACGTTCGCAATTTCGGTGTTGAGCTCTGGCCAGATTGAGCAGGAGAGGCTGTGTACGTTGGAAGTTTTAGTAGGCTAAACAAGTTCAGAGCCCAAGTGTTTGTGGTTCGTTTGAGAGGTTACCAGTGGGAGATGAGGACCAGCAAGAGCTTTCAGGGCTGGCACCTTTAGTGTAGGAGCAATCGCTGGACGTTCGCAATTTCGGTGTTGAGCTCTGGCCAGATTGAGCAGGAGAGGCTGTGTACATTGGAAGTTTTAGTAGGCTAAACAAGTTCAGAGCCCAAGTGTTTGTGGTTCGTTTGAGAGGTTACCAGTGGGAGATGAGGACCAGCAAGAGCTTTCAGGGCTGGCACCTTTAGTGTAGGAGCAATCGCTGGACGTTCGCAATTTCGGTGTTGAGCTCTGGCCAGATTGAGCAGGAGAGGCTGTGTACGTTGGAAGTTTTAGTAGGCGAAACAAGTTCAGAGCCCAAGTGTTTGTGGTTCGTTTGAGAGGTTACCAGTGGGAGATGAGGACCAGCAAGAGCTTTCAGGGCTGGCACCTTTAGTGTAGGAGCAATCCCTGGACGTTCGCAATTTCGGTGTTGAGCTCGGGCCAGATTGAGCAAGAGAGGCTGTGTACGTTGGAAGTTTTAGTAGGCTAAACAAGTTCAGAGCCCAAGTGTTTGTGGTTCGTTTGAGAGGTTACCAGTGGGAGATGAGGACCAGCAAGAGCTTTCAGGGCTGGCACCTTTAGTGTAGGAGCAATCCCTGGACGTTCGCAATTTCGGTGTTGAGCTCTGGCCAGATTGAGCAGCAGAGGCTGTGTACGTTGGAAGTTTTAGTAGGCTAAACAAGTTCAGAGGCCAAGTGTTTGTGGTTCGTTTGAGAGGTTCCCAGTGGGAGATGAGGACCAGCAAGAGCTTTCAGGGCTGGCACCTTTAGTGTAGGAGCAATCCCTGGACGTTCGCAATTTCGGTGTTGAGCTCTGGCCAGATTGAGCAGGAGAGGCTGTGTACGTTGGAAGTTTTAGTAGGCTAAACAAGTTCAGAGCCCAAGTGTTTGTGGTTCGTTTGAGAGGTTACCAGTGGGAGATGAGGAGCAGCAAGAGCTTTCAGGGCTGGCACCTTTAGTGTAGGAGCAATCGCTGGACGTTCGCAATGTTGGTGTTGAGCTCTGGCCAGATTGAGCAGGAGAGGCTGTGTACGTTGGAAGTTTTAGTAGGCTAAACAAGTTCAGAGCCCAAGTGTTTGTGGTTCGTTTGAGAGGTTACCAGTGGGAGATGAGGACCAGCAAGAGCTTTCAGGGCTGGCACCTTTAGTGTAGGAGCAATCGCTGGACGTTCGCAATTTCGGTGTTGAGCTCTGGCCAGATTGAGCAGGAGAGGCTGTGTACGTTGGAAGTTTTAGTAGGCTAAACAAGTTCAGAGCCCAAGTGTTTGTGGTTCGTTTGAGAGGTTACCAGTGGGAGATGAGGACCAGCAAGAGCTTTCAGGGCTGGCACCTTTAGTGTAGGAGCAATCCCTGGACGTTCGCAATTTCGGTGTTGAGCTCTGGCCAGATTGAGCAGCAGAGGCTGTGTACGTTGGAAGTTTTAGTAGGCTAAACAAGTTCAGAGCCCAAGTGTTTGTGGTTCGTTTGAGAGGTTACCAGTGGGAGATGAGGACCAGCAAGAGCTTTCAGGGCTGGCACCTTTAGTGTAGGAGCAATCCCTGGACGTTCGCAATTTCGGTGTTGAGCTCTGGCCAGATTGAGCAGGAGAGGCTGTGTACGTTGGAAGTTTTAGTAGGCTAAAGAAGTTCAGAGCCCAAGTGTTTGTGGTTCGTTTGAGAGGTTACCAGTGGGAGATGAGGACCAGCAAGAGCTTTCAGGGCTGGCACCTTTAGTGTAGGAGCAATCGCTGGACGTTCGCAATTTCGGTGTTGAGCTCTGGCCAGATTGAGCAGGAGAGGCTGTGTACGTTGGAAGTTTTAGTAGGCTAAAGAAGTTCAGAGCCCAAGTGTTTGTGGTTCGTTTGAGAGGTTACCAGTGGGAGATGAGGACCAGCAAGAGCTTTCAGGGCTGGCACCTTTAGTGTAGGAGCAATCGCTGGACGTTCGCAATTTCGGTGTTGAGCTCGGGCCAGATTGAGCAAGAGAGGCTGTGTACGTTGGAAGTTTTAGTAGGCTAAACAAGTTCAGAGCCCAAGTGTTTGTGGTTCGTTTGAGAGGTTACCAGTGGGAGATGAGGACCAGCAAGAGCTTTCAGGGCTGGCACCTTTAGTGTAGGAGCAATCCCTGGACGTTCGCAATGTCGGTGTTGAGCTCTGGCCAGATTGAGCAGGAGAGGCTGTGTACGTTGGAAGTTTTAGTAGGCTAAACAAGTTCAGAGCCCAAGTGTTTGTGGTTCGTTTGAGAGGTTACCAGTGGGAGATGAGGACCAGCAAGAGCTTTCAGGGCTGGCACATTTAGTGTAGGAGCAATCGCTGGACGTTCGCAATTTCGGTGTTGAGCTCTGGCCAGATTGAGCAGGAGAGGCTGTGTACGTTGGAAGTTTTAGTAGGCTAAACAAGTTCAGAGCCCAAGTGTTTGTGGTTCGTTTGAGAGGTTACCAGTGGGAGATGAGGACCAGCAAGAGCTTTCAGGGCTGGCACCTTTAGTGTAGGAGCAATCGCTGGACGTTCGCAATTTCGGTGTTGAGCTCTGGCCAGATTGAGCAGGAGAGGCTGTGTACGTTGGAAGTTTTAGTAGGCTAAACAAGTTCAGAGCCCAAGTGTTTGTGGTTCGTTTGAGAGGTTACCAGTGGGAGATGAGGACCAGCAAGAGCTTTCAGGGCTGGCACCTTTAGTGTAGGAGCAATCCCTGGACGTTCGCAATTTCGGTGTTGAGCTCTGGCCAGATTGAGCAGCAGAGGCTGTGTACGTTGGAAGTTTTAGTAGGCTAAACAAGTTCAGAGGCCAAGTGTTTGTGGTTCGTTTGAGAGGTTACCAGTGGGAGATGAGGACCAGCAAGAGCTTTCAGGGCTGGCACCTTTAGTGTAGGAGCAATCGCTGGACGTTCGCAATTTCGGTGTTGAGCTCTGGCCAGACTGAGCAGGAGAGGCTGTGTACGTTGGAAGTTTTAGTAGGCTAAACAAGTTCAGAGCCCAAGCGTTTGTGGTTCGTTTGAGAGGTTACCAGTGGGAGATGAGGACCAGCAAGAGCTTTCAGGGCTGGCACCTTTAGTGTAGGAGCAATCGCTGGACGTTCGCAATTTCGGTGTTGAGCTCTGGCCAGATTGAGCAGGAGAGGCTGTGTACGTTGGAAGTTTTAGTAGGCTAAACAAGTTCAGAGCCCAAGTGTTTGTGGTTCGTTTGAGAGGTTACCAGTGGGAGATGAGGACCAGCAAGAGCTTTCAGGGCTGGCACCTTTAGTGTAGGAGCAATCGCTGGACGTTCGTAATTTCGTTGGTGAATTTTGGCCAGATTGAGCAAGATAGGCTGTGTACGTTGGAAGTTTTAGTAGGCTAAACAAGTTCAGAGCCCAAGTGTTTGTGGTTCGTTTGAGAGGTTACCAGTGGAGATGAGGAGCAGCAAGAGCTTTCAGGGCTGGCACCTTTAGTGTAGGAGCAATCCCTGGACGTTCGCAATTTCGGTGTTGAGCTCTGGCCAGATTGAGCAGGAGAGGCTGTGTACGTTGGAAGTTTTAGTAGGCTAAACAAGTTCAGAGCCCAAGTGTTTGTGGTTCGTTTGAGAGGTTACCAGTGGGAGATGAGGACCAGCAAGAGCTTTCAGGGCTGGCACCTTTAGTGTAGGAGCAATCCCTGGACGTTCGCAATTTCGGTGTTGAGCTCTGGCCAGATTGAGCAGGAGAGGCTGTGTACGTTGGAAGTTTTAGTAGGCGAAACAAGTTCAGAGCCCAAGTGTTTGTGGTTCGTTTGAGAGGTTACCAGTGGGAGATGAGGACCAGCAAGAGCTTTCAGGGCTGGCACCTTTAGTGTAGGAGCAATCGCTGGACGTTCGCAATGTCGGTGTTGAGCTCGGGCCAGATTGAGCAAGAGAGGCTGTGTACGTTGGAAGTTTTAGTAGGCTAAACAAGTTCAGAGCCCAAGTGTTTTCTGGTTCGTTTGAGAGGTTACCAGTGGGAGATGAGGACCAGCAAGAGCTTTCAGGGCTGGCACCTTTAGTGTAGGAGCAATCCCTGGACGTTCGCAATTTCGGTGTTGAGCTCTGGCCAGATTGAGCAGCAGAGGCTGTGTACGTTGGAAGTTTTAGTAGGCTAAACAAGTTCAGAGGCCAAGTGTTTGTGGTTCGTTTGAGAGGTTACCAGTGGGAGATGAGGACCAGCAAGAGCTTTCAGGGCTGGCACCTTTAGTGTAGGAGCAATCCCTGGACGTTCGCAATTTCGGTGTTGAGCTCTGGCCAGATTGAGCAGGAGAGGCTGTGTACGTTGGAAGTTTTAGTAGGCTAAACAAGTTCAGAGCCCAAGTGTTTGTGGTTCGTTTGAGAGGTTCCCAGTGGGAGATGAGGACCAGCAAGAGCTTTCAGGGCTGGCACCTTTAGTGTAGGAGCAATCGCTGGACGTTCGCAATTTCGGTGTTGAGCTCTGGCCAGATTGAGCAGGAGAGGCTGTGTACGTTGGAAGTTTTAGTAGGCTAAACAAGTTCAGAGCCCAAGTGTTTGTGGTTCGTTTGAGAGGTTACCAGTGGGAGATGAGGACCAGCAAGAGCTTTCAGGGCTGGCACCTTTAGTGTAGGAGCAATCGCTGGACGTTCGCAATTTCGGTGTTGAGCTCTGGCCAGATTGAGCAGGAGAGGCTGTGTACGTTGGAAGTTTTAGTAGGCTAAACAAGTTCAGAGCCCAAGTGTTTGTGGTTCGTTTGAGAGGTTACCAGTGGGAGATGAGGACCAGCAAGAGCTTTCAGGGCTGGCACCTTTAGTGTAGGAGCAATCGCTGGACGTTCGCAATTTCGGTGTTGAGCTCTGGCCAGATTGAGCAGGAGAGGCTGTGTACGTTGGAAGTTTTAGTAGGCTAAACAAGTTCAGAGCCCAAGTGTTTGTGGTTCGTTTGAGAGGTTACCAGTGGGAGATGAGGACCAGCAAGAGCTTTCAGGGCTGGCACCTTTAGTGTAGGAGCAATCCCTGGACGTTCGCAATTTCGGTGTTGAGCTCTGGCCAGATTGATCAGGAGAGGCTGTGTACGTTGGAAGTTTTAGTAGGCTAAACAAGTTCAGAGCCCAAGTGTTTGTGGTTCGTTTGAGAGGTTACCAGTGGGAGATGAGGACCAGCAAGAGCTTTCAGGGCTGGCACCTTTAGTGTAGGAGCAATCCCTGGACGTTCGCAATTTCGGTGTTGAGCTCTGGCCAGATTGAGCAGGAGAGGCTGTGTACGTTGGAAGTTTTAGTAGGCGAAACAAGTTCAGAGCCCAAGTGTTTGTGGTTCGTTTGAGAGGTTACCAGTGGGAGATGAGGACCAGCAAGAGCTTTCAGGGCTGGCACCTTTAGTGTAGGAGCAATCGCTGGACGTTCGCAATTTCGGTGTTGAGCTCTGGCCAGATTGAGCAGGAGAGGCTGTGTACGTTGGAAGTTTTAGTAGGCTAAACAAGTTCAGAGCCCAAGTGTTTGTGGTTCGTTTGAGAGGTTACCAGTGGGAGATGAGGACCAGCAAGAGCTTTCAGGGCTGGCACCTTTAGTGTAGGAGCAATCGCTGGACGTTCGCAATTTCGGTGTTGAGCTCTGGCCAGATTGAGCAGGAGAGGCTGTGTACGTTGGAAGTTTTAGTAGGCTAAACAAGTTCAGAGCCCAAGTGTTTGTGGTTCGTTTGAGAGGTTACCAGTGGGAGATGAGGACCAGCAAGAGCTTTCAGGGCTGGCACCTTTAGTGTAGGAGCAATCGCTGGACGTTCGCAATTTCGGTGTTGAGCTCTGGCCAGATTGAGCAGGAGAGGCTGTGTACGTTGGAAGTTTTAGTAGGCTAAACAAGTTCAGAGCCCAAGTGTTTGTGGTTCGTTTGAGAGGTTACCAGTGGGAGATGAGGACCAGCAAGAGCTTTCAGGGCTGGCACCTTTAGTGTAGGAGCAATCCCTGGACGTTCGCAATTTCGGTGTTGAGCTCTGGCCAGATTGAGCAGCAGAGGCTGTGTACGTTGGAAGTTTTAGTAGGCTAAACAAGTTCAGAGGCCAAGTGTTTGTGGTTCGTTTGAGAGGTTACCAGTGGGAGATGAGGACCAGCAAGAGCTTTCAGGGCTGGCACCTTTAGTGTAGGAGCAATCGCTGGACGTTCGCAATTTCGGTGTTGAGCTCTGGCCAGACTGAGCAGGAGAGGCTGTGTACGTTGGAAGTTTTAGTAGGCTAAACAAGTTCAGAGCCCAAGCGTTTGTGGTTCGTTTGAGAGGTTACCAGTGGGAGATGAGGACCAGCAAGAGCTTTCAGGGCTGGCACCTTTAGTGTAGGAGCAATCGCTGGACGTTCGCAATTTCGGTGTTGAGCTCTGGCCAGATTGAGCAGGAGAGGCTGTGTACGTTGGAAGTTTTAGTAGGCTAAACAAGTTCAGAGCCCAAGTGTTTGTGGTTCGTTTGAGAGGTTACCAGTGGGAGATGAGGACCAGCAAGAGCTTTCAGGGCTGGCACCTTTAGTGTAGGAGCAATCGCTGGACGTTCGTAATTTCGTTGGTGAATTTTGGCCAGATTGAGCAAGATAGGCTGTGTACGTTGGAAGTTTTAGTAGGCTAAACAAGTTCAGAGCCCAAGTGTTTGTGGTTCGTTTGAGAGGTTACCAGTGGGAGATGAGGAGCAGCAAGAGCTTTCAGGGCTGGCACCTTTAGTGTAGGAGCAATCCCTGGACGTTCGCAATTTCGGTGTTGAGCTCTGGCCAGATTGAGCAGGAGAGGCTGTGTACGTTGGAAGTTTTAGTAGGCTAAACAAGTTCAGAGCCCAAGTGTTTGTGGTTCGTTTGAGAGGTTACCAGTGGGAGATGAGGACCAGCAAGAGCTTTCAGGGCTGGCACCTTTAGTGTAGGAGCAATCCCTGGACGTTCGCAATTTCGGTGTTGAGCTCTGGCCAGATTGAGCAGGAGAGGCTGTGTACGTTGGGAAGTTTTAGTAGGCGAAACAAGTTCAGAGCCCAAGTGTTTGTGGTTCGTTTGAGAGGTTACCAGTGGGAGATGAGGACCAGCAAGAGCTTTCAGGGCTGGCACCTTTAGTGTAGGAGCAATCGCTGGACGTTCGCAATGTCGGTGTTGAGCTCGGGCCAGATTGAGCAAGAGAGGCTGTGTACGTTGGAAGTTTTAGTAGGCTAAACAAGTTCAGAGCCCAAGTGTTTTCTGGTTCGTTTGAGAGGTTACCAGTGGGAGATGAGGACCAGCAAGAGCTTTCAGGGCTGGCACCTTTAGTGTAGGAGCAATCCCTGGACGTTCGCAATTTCGGTGTTGAGCTCTGGCCAGATTGAGCAGCAGAGGCTGTGTACGTTGGAAGTTTTAGTAGGCTAAACAAGTTCAGAGGCCAAGTGTTTGTGGTTCGTTTGAGAGGTTACCAGTGGGAGATGAGGACCAGCAAGAGCTTTCAGGGCTGGCACCTTTAGTGTAGGAGCAATCGCTGGACGTTCGCAATTTCGGTGTTGAGCTCTGGCCAGATTGAGCAGGAGAGGCTGTGTACGTTGGAAGTTTTAGTAGGCTAAACAAGTTCAGAGCCCAAGTGTTTGTGGTTCGTTTGAGAGGTTACCAGTGGGAGATGAGGACCAGCAAGAGCTTTCAGGGCTGGCACCTTTAGTGTAGGAGCAATCGCTGGACGTTCGCAATTTCGGTGTTGAGCTCTGGCCAGATTGAGCAGGAGAGGCTGTGTACGTTGGAAGTTTTAGTAGGCTAAACAAGTTCAGAGCCCAAGTGTTTGTGGTTCGTTTGAGAGGTTACCAGTGGGAGATGAGGACCAGCAAGAGCTTTCAGGGCTGGCACCTTTAGTGTAGGAGCAATCCCTGGACGTTCGCAATTTCGGTGTTGAGCTCTGGCCAGATTGAGCAGGAGAGGCTGTGTACGTTGGAAGTTTTAGTAGGCTAAACAAGTTCAGAGCCCAAGTGTTTGTGGTTCGTTTGAGAGGTTACCAGTGGGAGATGAGGACCAGCAAGAGCTTTCAGGGCTGGCACCTTTAGTGTAGGAGCAATCGCTGGACGTTCGCAATTTCGGTGTTGAGCTCTGGCCAGATTGAGCAGCAGAGGCTGTGTACGTTGGAAGTTTTAGTAGGCTAAACAAGTTCAGAGGCCAAGTGTTTGTGGTTCGTTTGAGAGGTTACCAGTGGGAGATGAGGACCAGCAAGAGCTTTCAGGGCTGGCACCTTTAGTGTAGGAGCAATCGCTGGACGTTCGCAATTTCGGTGTTGAGCTCTGGCCAGATTGAGCAGGAGAGGCTGTGTACGTTGGAAGTTTTAGTAGGCTAAACAAGTTCAGAGCCCAAGTGTTTGTGGTTCGTTTGAGAGGTTACCAGTGGGAGATGAGGACCAGCAAGAGCTTTCAGGGCTGGCACCTTTAGTGTAGGAGCAATCCCTGGACGTTCGCAATTTCGGTGTTGAGCTCTGGCCAGATTGAGCAGGAGAGGCTGTGTACGTTGGAAGTTTTAGTAGGCTAAACAAGTTCAGAGCCCAAGTGTTTGTGGTTCGTTTGAGAGGTTACCAGTGGGAGATGAGGACCAGCAAGAGCTTTCAGGGCTGGCACCTTTAGTGTAGGAGCAATCCCTGGACGTTCGCAATTTCGGTGTTGAGCTCTGGCCAGATTGAGCAGGAGAGGCTGTGTACGTTGGAAGTTTTAGTAGGCGAAACAAGTTCAGAGCCCAAGTGTTTGTGGTTCGTTTGAGAGGTTACCAGTGGGAGATGAGGACCAGCAAGAGCTTTCAGGGCTGGCACCTTTAGTGTAGGAGCAATCGCTGGACGTTCGCAATTTCGGTGTTGAGCTCGGGCCAGATTGAGCAAGAGAGGCTGTGTACGTTGGAAGTTTTAGTAGGCTAAACAAGTTCAGAGCCCAAGTGTTTGTGGTTCGTTTGAGAGGTTACCAGTGGGAGATGAGGACCAGCAAGAGCTTTCAGGGCTGGCACCTTTAGTGTAGGAGCAATCCCTGGACGTTCGCAATTTCGGTGTTGAGCTCTGGCCAGATTGAGCAGCAGAGGCTGTGTACGTTGGAAGTTTTAGTAGGCTAAACAAGTTCAGAGGCCAAGTGTTTGTGGTTCGTTTGAGAGGTTACCAGTGGGAGATGAGGACCAGCAAGAGCTTTCAGGGCTGGCACCTTTAGTGTAGGAGCAATCGCTGGACGTTCGCAATTTCGGTGTTGAGCTCTGGCCAGATTGAGCAGGAGAGGCTGTGTACGTTGGAAGTTTTAGTAGGCTAAACAAGTTCAGAGCCCAAGTGTTTGTGGTTCGTTTGAGAGGTTACCAGTGGGAGATGAGGACCAGCAAGAGCTTTCAGGGCTGGCACCTTTAGTGTAGGAGCAATCCCTGGACGTTCGCAATTTCGGTGTTGAGCTCTGGCCAGATTGAGCAGGAGAGGCTGTGTACGTTGGAAGTTTTAGTAGGCTAAACAAGTTCAGAGCCCAAGTGTTTGTGGTTCGTTTGAGAGGTTACCAGTGGGAGATGAGGACCAGCAAGAGCTTTCAGGGCTGGCACCTTTAGTGTAGGAGCAATCCCTGGACGTTCGCAATTTCGGTGTTGAGCTCTGGCCAGATTGAGCAGCAGAGGCTGTGTACGTTGGAAGTTTTAGTAGGCTAAACAAGTTCAGAGGCCAAGTGTTTGTGGTTCGTTTGAGAGGTTACCAGTGGGAGATGAGGACCAGCAAGAGCTTTCAGGGCTGGCACCTTTAGTGTAGGAGCAATCGCTGGACGTTCGCAATTTCGGTGTTGAGCTCTGGCCAGACTGAGCAGGAGAGGCTGTGTACGTTGGAAGTTTTAGTAGGCTAAACAAGTTCAGAGCCCAAGTGTTTGTGGTTCGTTTGAGAGGTTACCAGTGGGAGATGAGGACCAGCAAGAGCTTTCAGGGCTGGCACCTTTAGTGTAGGAGCAATCGCTGGACGTTCGCAATTTCGGTGTTGAGCTCTGGCCAGATTGAGCAGGAGAGGCTGTGTACGTTGGAAGTTTTAGTAGGCTAAACAAGTTCAGAGCCCAAGTGTTTGTGGTTCGTTTGAGAGGTTACCAGTGGGAGATGAGGACCAGCAAGAGCTTTCAGGGCTGGCACCTTTAGTGTAGGAGCAATCGCTGGACGTTCGCAATTTCGGTGTTGAGCTCTGGCCAGATTGAGCAGGAGAGGCTGTGTACGTTGGAAGTTTTAGTAGGCGAAACAAGTTCAGAGCCCAAGTGTTTGTGGTTCGTTTGAGAGGTTACCAGTGGGAGATGAGGACCAGCAAGAGCTTTCAGGGCTGGCACCTTTAGTGTAGGAGCAATCGCTGGACGTTCGCAATGTCGGTGTTGAGCTCTGGCCAGATTGAGCAGGAGAGGCTGTGTACGTTGGAAGTTTTAGTAGGCTAAACAAGTTCAGAGCCCAAGTGTTTGTGGTTCGTTTGAGAGGTTACCAGTGGGAGATGAGGACCAGCAAGAGCTTTCAGGGCTGGCACATTTAGTGTAGGAGCAATCCCTGGACGTTCGCAATCTCGGTGTTGAGCTCTGGCCAGATTGAGCAGGAGAGGCTGTGTACGTTGGAAGTTTTAGTAGGCTAAACAAGTTCAGAGGCCAAGTGTTTGTGGTTCGTTTGAGAGGTTACCAGTGGGAGATGAGGACCAGCAAGAGCTTTCAGGGCTCGCACCTTTAGTGTAGGAGCAATCCCTGGACGTTCGCAATCTCGGTGTTGAGCTCTGGCCAGATTGAGCAGGAGAGGCTGTGTACGTTGGAAGTTTTAGTAGGCTAAACAAGTTCAGAGCCCAAGTGTTTGTGGTTCGTTTGAGAGGTTACCAGTGGGAGATGAGGACCAGCAAGAGCTTTCAGGGCTGGCACCTTTAGTGTAGGAGCAATCGCTGGACGTTCGCAATTTCGGTGTTGAGCTCTGGCCAGATTGAGCAGGAGAGGCTGTGTACGTTGGAAGTTTTAGTAGGCTAAACAAGTTCAGAGCCCAAGTGTTTGTGGTTCGTTTGAGAGGTTACCAGTGGGAGATGAGGATCAGCAAGAGCTTTCAGGGCTGGCACCTTTAGTGTAGGAGCAATCGCTGGACGTTCGCAATTTCACTGTTGAGCTCTGGCCAGATTGAGCAGGAGAGGCTGTGTACGTTGGAAGTTTTAGTAGGCTAAACAAGTTCAGAGCCCAAGTGTTTGTGGTTCGTTTGAGAGGTTACCAGTGGGAGATGAGGACCAGCAAGAGCTTTCAGGGCTGGCACCTTTAGTGTAGGAGCAATCGCTGGACGTTCGCAATTTCGGTGTTGAGCTCTGGCCAGATTGAGCAGGAGAGGCTGTGTACGTTGGAAGTTTTAGTAGGCTAAACAAGTTCAGAGGCCACGTGTTTGTGGTTCGTTTGAGAGGTTACCAGTGGGAGATGAGGACCAGCAAGAGCTTTCAGGGCTGGCACCTTTAGTGTAGGAGCAATCCCTGGACGTTCGCAATTTCGGTGTTGAGCTCTGGCCAGATTGAGCAGGAGAGGCTGTGTACGTTGGAAGTTTTAGTAGGCTAAACAAGTTCAGAGCCCAAGTGTTTGTGGTTCGTTTGAGAGGTTACCAGTGGGAGATGAGGACCAGCAAGAGCTTTCAGGGCTGGCACCTTTAGTGTAGGAGCAATCCCTGGACGTTCGCAATTTCGGTGTTGAGCTCTGGCCAGATTGAGCAGCAGAGGCTGTGTACGTTGGAAGTTTTAGTAGGCTAAACAAGTTCAGAGCCCAAGTGTTTGTGGTTCGTTTGAGAGGTTACCAGTGGGAGATGAGGACCAGCAAGAGCTTTCAGGGCTGGCACCTTTAGTGTAGGAGCAATCCCTGGACGTTCGCAATTTCGGTGTTGAGCTCTGGCCAGATTGAGCAGGAGAGGCTGTGTACGTTGGAAGTTTTAGTAGGCTAAACAAGTTCAGAGCCCAAGTGTTTGTGGTTCGTTTGAGAGGTTACCAGTGGGAGATGAGGACCAGCAAGAGCTTTCAGGGCTGGCACCTTTAGTGTAGGAGCAATCGCTGGACGTTCGCAATTTCGGTGTTGAGCTCTGGCCAGATTGAGCAGGAGAGGCTGTTTACGTTGGAAGTTTTAGTAGGCTAAACAAGTTCAGAGCCCAAGTGTTTGTGGTTCGTTTGAGAGGTTACCAGTGGGAGATGAGGACCAGCAAGAGCTTTCAGGGCTGGCACCTTTAGTGTAGGAGCAATCGCTGGACGTTCGCAATTTCGGTGTTGAGCTCTGGCCAGATTGAGCAGGAGAGGCTGTGTACGTTGGAAGTTTTAGTAGGCTAAACAAGTTCAGAGGCCAAGTGTTTGTGGTTCGTTTGAGAGGTTACCAGTGGGAGATGAGGACCAGCAAGAGCTTTCAGGGCTGGCACCTTTAGTGTAGGAGCAATCGCTGGACGTTCGCAATTTCGGTGTTGAGCTCTGGCCAGATTGAGCAGGAGAGGCTGTGTACGTTGGAAGTTTTAGTAGGCTAAACAAGTTCAGAGCCCAAGTGTTTGTGGTTCGTTTGAGAGGTTACCAGTGGGAGATGAGGACCAGCAAGAGCTTTCAGGGCTGGCACCTTTAGTGTAGGAGCAATCCCTGGACGTTCGCAATTTCGGTGTTGAGCTCTGGCCAGATTGAGCAGGAGAGGCTGTGTACGTTGGAAGTTTTAGTAGGCTAAACAAGTTCAGAGCCCAAGTGTTTGTGGTTCGTTTGAGAGGTTACCAGTGGGAGATGAGGAGCAGCAAGAGCTTTCAGGGCTGGCACCTTTAGTGTAGGAGCAATCGCTGGACGTTCGCAATGTCGGTGTTGAGCTCTGGCCAGATTGAGCACGAGAGGCTGTGTACGTTGGAAGTTTTAGTAGGCGAAACAAGTTCAGAGCCCAAGTGTTTGTGGTTCGTTTGAGAGGTTACCAGTGGGAGATGAGGACCAGCAAGAGCTTTCAGGGCTGGCACCTTTAGTGTAGGAGCAATCCCTGGACGTTCGCAATGTCGGTGTTGAGCTCTGGCCAGATTGAGCAGCAGAGGCTGTGTACGTTGGAAGTTTTAGTAGGCTAAACAAGTTCAGAGCCCAAGTGTTTGTGGTTCGTTTGAGAGGTTACCAGTGGGAGATGAGGACCAGCAAGAGCTTTCAGGGCTGGCACCTTTAGTGTAGGAGCAATCGCTGGACGTTCGCAATGTCGGTGTTGAGCTCTGGCCAGATTGAGCAGGAGAGGCTGTGTACGTTGGAAGTTTTAGTAGGCTAAACAAGTTCAGAGGCCAAGTGTTTGTGGTTCGTTTGAGAGGTTACCAGTGGGAGATGAGGACCAGCAAGAGCTTTCAGGGCTGGCACATTTAGTGTAGGAGCAATCCCTGGACGTTCGCAATCTCGGTGTTGAGCTCTGGCCAGATTGAGCAGGAGAGGCTGTGTACGTTGGAAGTTTTAGTAGGCTAAACAAGTTCAGAGGCCAAGTGTTTGTGGTTCGTTTGAGAGGTTACCAGTGGGAGATGAGGACCAGCAAGAGCTTTCAGGGCTGGCACCTTTAGTGTAGGAGCAATCCCTGGACGTTCGCAATCTCGGTGTTGAGCTCTGGCCAGATTGAGCAGGAGAGGCTGTGTACGTTGGAAGTTTTAGTAGGCTAAATAAGTTCAGATCCCAAGTGTTTGTGGTTCGTTTGAGAGGTTAGCAGTGGGAGATGAGGACCAGCAAGAGCTTTCAGGGCTGGCACCTTTAGTGTAGGAGCAATAGCTGGACGTTCGCAATTTCGGTGTTGAGCTCTGGCCAGATTGAGCAGGAGAGGCTGTGTACGTTGGAAGTTTTAGTAGGCGAAACAAGTTCAGAGCCCAAGTGTTTGTGGTTCGTTTGAGAGGTTACCAGTGGGAGATGAGGACCAGCAAGAGCTTTCAGGGCTGGCACCTTTAGTGTAGGAGCAATCGCTGGACGTTCGCAATTTCAGTGTTGAGCTCTGGCCAGATTGAGCAGGAGAGGCTGTGTACGTTGGAAGTTTTAGTAGGCTAAACAAGTTCAGAGCCCAAGTGTTTGTGGTTCGTTTGAGAGGTTACCAGTGGGAGATGAGGACCAGCAAGAGCTTTCAGGGCTGGCACCTTTAGTGTAGGAGCAATCGCTGGACGTTCGCAATTTCGGTGTTGAGCTCTGGCCAGATTGAGCAGGAGAGGCTGTGTACGTTGGAAGTTTTAGTAGGCTAAACAAGTTCAGAGGCCAAGTGTTTGTGGTTCGTTTGAGAGGTTACCAGTGGGAGATGAGGAGCAGCAAGAGCTTTCAGGGCTGGCACCTTTAGTGTAGGAGCAATCGCTGGACGTTCGTAATTTCGTTGGTGAATTTTGGCCAGATTGAGCAGGAGAGGCTGTGTACGTTGGAAGTTTTAGTAGGCTAAACAAGTTCAGAGCCCAAGTGTTTGTGGTTCGTTTGAGAGGTTACCAGTGGGAGATGAGGACCAGCAAGAGCTTTCAGGGCTGGCACCTTTAGTGTAGGAGCAATCCCTGGACGTTCGCAATTTCGGTGTTGAGCTCTGGCCAGATTGAGCAGGAGAGGCTGTGTACGTTGGAAGTTTTAGTAGGCTAAACAAGTTCAGAGGCCAAGTGTTTGTGGTTCGTTTGAGAGGTTACCAGTGGGAGATGAGGACCAGCAAGAGCTTTCAGGGCTGGCACCTTTAGTGTAGGAGCAATCCCTGGACGTTCGCAATTTCGGTGTTGAGCTCTGGCCAGATTGGGCAGGAGAGGCTGTGTACGTTGGAAGTTTTAGTAGGCTAAACAAGTTCAGAGCCCAAGTGTTTGTGGTTCGTTTGAGAGGTTACCAGTGGGAGATGAGGAGCAGCAAGAGCTTTCAGGGCTGGCACCTTTAGTGTAGGAGCAATCCCTGGACATTCGCAATTTCGGTGTTGAGCTCTGGCCAGATTGAGCAGGAGAGGCTGTGTACGTTGGAAGTTTTAGTAGGCTAAACAAGTTCAGAGCCCAAGTGTTTGTGGTTCGTTTGAGAGGTTACCAGTGGGAGATGAGGACCAGCAAGAGCTTTCAGGGCTGGCACCTTTAGTGTAGGAGCAATCGCTGGACGTTCGCAATTTCGGTGTTGAGCTCTGGCCAGATTGAGCAGGAGAGGCTGTGTACGTTGGAAGTTTTAGTAGGCGAAACAAGTTCAGAGCCCAAGTGTTTGTGGTTCGTTTGAGAGGTTACCAGTGGGAGATGAGGACCAGCAAGAGCTTTCAGGGCTGGCACCTTTAGTGTAGGAGCAATCGCTGGACGTTCGTAATTTCGTTGGTGAATTTTGGGCAGCTTGAGCAGGAGAGGCTGTGTACGTTGGAAGTTTTAGTAGGCTAAACATGTTCAGAGCCCAAGTGTTTGTGGTTCGTTTGAGAGGTTACCAGTGGGAGATGAGGACCAGCAAGAGCTTTCAGGGCTGGCACCTTTAGTGTAGGAGCAATCGCTGGACGTTCGCAATTTCGGTGTTGAGCTCTGGCCAGATTGAGCAGGAGAGGCTGTGTACGTTGGAAGTTTTAGTAGGCGAAACAAGTTCAGAGCCCAAGTGTTTGTGGTTCGTTTGAGAGGTTACCAGTGGGAGATGAGGACCAGCAAGAGCTTTCAGGGCTGGCACCTTTAGTGTAGGAGCAATCGCTGGACGTTCGCAATTTCGGTGTTGAGCTCTGGCCAGATTGAGCACGAGAGGCTGTGTACGTTGGAAGTTTTAGTAGGCGAAACAAGTTCAGAGCCCAAGTGTTTGTGGTTCGTTTGAGAGGTTACCAGTGGGAGATGAGGACCAGCAAGAGCTTTCAGGGCTGGCACCTTTAGTGTAGGAGCAATCGCTGGACGTTCGCAATTTCGGTGTTGAGCTCTGGCCAGATTGAGCAGGAGGGGCTGTGTACGTTGGAAGTTTTAGTAGGCTAAACAAGTTCAGAGCCCAAGTGTTTGTGGTTCGTTTGAGAGGTTACCAGTGGGAGATGAGGACCAGCAAGAGCTTTCAGGGCTGGCACATTTAGTGTAGGAGCATCCCTGGACGTTCGCCATCTCGGTGTTGAGCTCTGGCCAGATTGAGCAGGAGAGGCTGTGTACGTTGGAAGTTTTAGTAGGCTAAACAAGTTCAGAGGCCAAGTGTTTGTGGTTCGTTTGAGAGGTTACCAGTGGGAGATGAGGACCAGCAAGAGCTTTCAGGGCTGGCACCTTTAGTGTAGGAGCAATCCCTGGACGTTCGCAATCTCGGTGTTGAGCTCTGGCCAGATTGAGGAGGAGAGGCTGTATACGTTGGAAGTTTTAGTAGGCTAAACAAGTTCAGAGGCCAAGTGTTTGTGGTTCGTTTGAGAGGTTACCAGTGGGAGATGAGGACCAGCAAGAGCTTTCAGGGCTGGCACCTTTAGTGTAGGAGCAATCGCTGGACGTTCGCAATTTCGGTGTTGAGCTCTGGCCAGATTGAGCAGGAGAGGCTGTGTACGTTGGAAGTTTTAGTAGGCTAAACAAGTTCAGAGCCCAAGTGTTTGTGGTTCGTTTGAGAGGTTACCAGTGGGAGATGAGGACCAGCAAGAGCTTTCAGGGCTGGCACCTTTAGTGTAGGAGCAATCCCTGGACATTCGCAATTTCGGTGTTGAGCTCTGGCCAGATTGAGCAGGAGAGGCTGTGTACGTTGGAAGTTTTAGTAGGCGAAACAAGTTCAGAGCCCAAGTGTTTGTGGTTCGTTTGAGAGGTTATCAGTGGGAGATGAGGACCAGCAAGAGCTTTCAGGGCTGGCACCTTTAGTGTAGGAGCAATCGCTGGACGTTCGCAATTTCGGTGTTGAGCTCTGGCCAGATTGAGCAGCAGAGGCTGTGTACGTTGGAAGTTTTAGTAGGCTAAAGAAGTTCAGAGCCCAAGTGTTTGTGGTTCGTTTGAGAGGTTACCAGTGGGAGATGAGGACCAGCAAGAGCTTTCAGGGCTGGCACCTTTAGTGTAGGAGCAATCCCTGGACGTTCGCAATTTCGGTGTTGAGCTCTGGCCAGATTGAGCAGGAGAGGCTGTGTACGTTGGAAGTTTTAGTAGGCTAAACAAGTTCAGAGGCCAAGTGTTTGTGGTTCGTTTGAGAGGTTACCAGTGGGAGATGAGGAGCAGCAAGAGCTTTCAGGGCTGGCACCTTTAGTGTAGGAGCAATCGCTGGACGTTCGTAATTTCGTTGATGAATTTTGGCCAGATTGAGCAAGAGAGGCTGTGTACGTTGGAAGTTTTAGTAGGCTAAACAAGTTCAGAGCCCAAGTGTTTGTGGTTCGTTTGAGAGGTTACCAGTGGGAGATGAGGACCAGCAAGAGCTTTCAGGGCTGGCACCTTTAGTGTAGGAGCAATCCCTGGACGTTCGCAATTTTGGTGTTGAGCTCTGGCCAGATTGAGCAGGAGAGGCTGTGTACGTTGGAAGTTTTAGTAGGCTAAACAAGTTCAGAGGCCAAGTGTTTGTGGTTCGTTTGAGAGGTTACCAGTGGGAGATGAGGACCAGCAAGAGCTTTCAGGGCTGGCACCTTTAGTGTAGGAGCAATCCCTGGACGTTCGCAATTTCGGTGTTGAGCTCTGGCCAGATTGAGCAGGAGAGGCTGTGTACGTTGGAAGTTTTAGTAGGCTAAACAAGTTCAGAGGCCAAGTGTTTGTGGTTCGTTTGAGAGGTTACCAGTGGGAGATGAGGACCAGCAAGAGCTTTCAGGGCTGGCACCTTTAGTGTAGGAGCAATCGCTGGACGTTCGTAATTTCGTTGGTGAATTTTGGGCAGCTTGAGCAGGAGAGGCTGTGTACGTTGGAAGTTTTAGTAGGCTAAACAAGTTCAGAGCCCAAGTGTTTGTGGTTCGTTTGAGAGGTTACCAGTGGGAGATGAGGACCAGCAAGAGCTTTCAGGGCTGGCACCTTTAGTGTAGGAGCAATCCCTGGACATTCGCAATTTCGTGTTGAGCTCTGGCCAGATTGGGCAGGAGAGGCTGTGTACGTTGGAAGTTTTAGTAGGCGAAACAAGTTCAGAGCCCAAGTGTTTGTGGTTCGTTTGAGAGGTTACCAGTGGGAGATGAGGACCAGCAAGAGCTTTCAGGGCTGGCACCTTTAGTGTAGGAGCAATCCCTGGACATTCGCAATTTCGGTGTTGAGCTCTGGCCAGATTGAGCAGGAGAGGCTGTGTACGTTGGAAGTTTTAGTAGGCTAAACAAGTTCAGAGCCCAAGTGTTTGTGGTTCGTTTGAGAGGTTACCAGTGGGAGATGAGGACCAGCAAGAGCTTTCAGGGCTGGCACCTTTAGTGTAGGAGCAATCGCTGGACGTTCGCAATTTCGGTGTTGAGCTCTGGCCAGATTGAGCAGGAGAGGCTGTGTACGTTGGAAGTTTTAGTAGGCGAAACAAGTTCAGAGCCCAAGTGTTTGTGGTTCGTTTGAGAGGTTGCCAGTGGGAGATGAGGACCAGCAAGAGCTTTCAGGGCTGGCACCTTTAGTGTAGGAGCAATCGCTGGACGTTCGTAATTTCGTTGGTGAATTTTGGGCAGCTTGAGCAGGAGAGGCTGTGTACGTTGGAAGTTTTAGTAGGCTAAACATGTTCAGAGCCCAAGTGTTTGTGGTTCGTTTGAGAGGTTACCAGTGGGAGATGAGGACCAGCAAGAGCTTTCAGGGCTGGCACCTTTAGTGTAGGAGCAATCGCTGGACGTTCGCAATTTCGGTGTTGAGCTCTGGCCAGATTGAGCAGGAGAGGCTGTGTACGTTGGAAGTTTTAGTAGGCTAAACAAGTTCAGAGCCCAAGTGTTTGTGGTTCGTTTGAGAGGTTACCAGTGGGAGATGAGGACCAGCAAGAGCTTTCAGGGCTGGCACCTTTAGTGTAGGAGCAATCGCTGGACGTTCGCAATTTCGGTGTTGAGCTCTGGCCAGATTGAGCAGGAGAGGCTGTGTACGTTGGAAGTTTTAGTAGGCGAAACAAGTTCAGAGCCCAAGTGTTTGTGGTTCGTTTGAGAGGTTGCCAGTGGGAGATGAGGACCAGCAAGAGCTTTCAGGGCTGGCACCTTTAGTGTAGGAGCAATCGCTGGACGTTCGTAATTTCGTTGGTGAATTTGGGCAGCTTGAGCAGGAGAGGCTGTGTACGTTGGAAGTTTTAGTAGGCTAAACATGTTCAGAGCCCAAGTGTTTTGTGGTTCGTTTGAGAGGTTACCAGTGGGAGATGAGGACCAGCAAGAGCTTTCAGGGCTGGCACCTTTAGTGTAGGAGCAATCGCTGGACGTTCGCAATTTCGGTGTTGAGCTCTGGCCAGATTGAGCAGGAGAGGCTGTGTACGTTGGAAGTTTTAGTAGGCGAAACAAGTTCAGAGCCCAAGTGTTTGTGGTTCGTTTGAGAGGTTACCAGTGGGAGATGAGGACCAGCAAGAGCTTTCAGGGCTGGCACCTTTAGTGTAGGAGCAATCCCTGGACGTTCGCAATTTCGGTGTTGAGCTCTGGCCAGATTGAGCAGGAGAGGCTGTGTACGTTGGAAGTTTTAGTAGGCTAAACAAGTTCAGAGCCCAAGTGTTTGTGGTTCGTTTGAGAGGTTACCAGTGGGAGATGAGGACCAGCAAGAGCTTTCAGGGCTGGCACCTTTAGTGTAGGAGCAATCGCTGGACGTTCGCAATTTCGGTGTTGAGCTCTGGCCAGATTGAGCAGGAGAGGCTGTGTACGTTGGAAGTTTTAGTAGGCGAAACAAGTTCAGAGCCCAAGTGTTTGTGGTTCGTTTGAGAGGTTACCAGTGGGAGATGAGGACCAGCAAGAGCTTTCAGGGCTGGCACCTTTAGTGTAGGAGCAATCCCTGGACGTTCGCAATGTCGGTGTTGAGCTCTGGCCAGAATGAGCAGGAGAGGCTGTGTACGTTGGAAGTTTTAGTAGGCTAAACAAGTTCAGAGGCCAAGTGTTTGTGGTTCGTTTGAGAGGTTACCAGTGGGAGATGAGGACCAGCAAGAGCTTTCAGGGCTGGCACCTTTAGTGTAGGAGCAATCGCTGGACGTTCGCAATTTCGGTGTTGAGCTCTGGCCAGATTGAGCAGGAGAGGCTGTGTACGTTGGAAGTTTTAGTAGGCTAAACAAGTTCAGAGCCCAAGTGTTTGTGGTTCGTTTGAGAGGTTACCAGTGGGAGATGAGGACCAGCAAGAGCTTTCAGGGCTGGCACCTTTAGTGTAGGAGCAATCGCTGGACGTTCGCAATTTCGGTGTTGAGCTCTGGCCAGATTGAGCAGGAGAGGCTGTGTACGTTGGAAGTTTTAGTAGGCGAAACAAGTTCAGAGCCCAAGTGTTTGTGGTTCGTTTGAGAGGTTACCAGTGGGAGATGAGGACCAGCAAGAGCTTTCAGGGCTGGCACCTTTAGTGTAGGAGCAATCGCTGGACGTTCGCAATTTCGGTGTTGAGCTCTGGCCAGATTGAGCACGAGAGGCTGTGTACGTTGGAAGTTTTAGTAGGCTAAACAAGTTCAGAGCCCAAGTGTTTGTGGTTCGTTTGAGAGGTTACCAGTGGGAGATGAGGACCAGCAAGAGCTTTCAGGGCTGGCACCTTTAGTGTAGGAGCAATCGCTGGACGTTCGCAATGTCGGTGTTGAGCTCTGGCCAGATTGAGCAGGAGAGGCTGTGTACGTTGGAAGTTTTAGTAGGCTAAACAAGTTCAGAGCCCAAGTGTTTGTGGTTCGTTTGAGAGGTTACCAGTGGGAGATGAGGACCAGCAAGAGCTTTCAGGGCTGGCACCTTTAGTGTAGGAGCAATCCCTGGACGTTCGCAATTTTGGTGTTGAGCTCTGGCCAGATTGAGCAGCAGAGGCTGTGTACGTTGGAAGTTTTAGTAGGCTAAACAAGTTCAGAGCCCAAGTGTTTGTGGTTCGTTTGAGAGGTTACCAGTGGGAGATGAGGACCAGCAAGAGCTTTCAGGGCTGGCACCTTTAGTGTAGGAGCAATCCCTGGACGTTCGCAATTTCGGTGTTGAGCTCTGGCCAGATTGAGCAGCAGAGGCTGTGTACGTTGGAATTTTTAGTAGGCTAAACAAGTTCAGAGCCCAAGTGTTTGTGGTTCGTTTGAGAGGTTACCAGTGGGAGATGAGGACCAGCAAGAGCTTTCAGGGCTGGCACCTTTAGTGTAGGAGCAATCGCTGGACGTTCGCAATGTCGGTGTTGAGCTCTGGCCAGATTGAGCAGGAGAGGCTGTGTACGTTGGAAGTTTTAGTAGGCTAAACAAGTTCAGAGGCCAAGTGTTTGTGGTTCGTTTGAGAGGTTACCAGTGGGAGATGAGGACCAGCAAGAGCTTTCAGGGCTGGCACCTTTAGTGTAGGAGCAATCCCTGGACGTTCGCAATTTCGGTGTTGAGCTCTGGCCAGATTGAGCAGGAGAGGCTGTGTACGTTGGAAGTTTTAGTAGGCGAAACAAGTTCAGAGGCCAAGTGTTTGTGGTTCGTTTGAGAGGTTACCAGTGGGAGATGAGGACCAGCAAGAGCTTTCAGGGCTGGCACCTTTAGTGTAGGAGCAATCGCTGGACGTTCGCAATTTCGGTGTTGAGCTCTGGCCAGATTGAGCAGCAGAGGCTGTGTACGTTGGAAGTTTTAGTAGGCTAAACAAGTTCAGAGCCCAAGTGTTTGTGGTTCGTTTGAGAGGTTACCAGTGGGAGATGAGGACCAGCAAGAGCTTTCAGGGCTGGCACCTTTAGTGTAGGAGCAATCCCTGGACGTTCGCAATTTCGGTGTTGAGCTCTGGCCAGATTGAGCAGGAGAGGCTGTGTACGTTGGAAGTTTTAGTAGGCTAAACAAGTTCAGAGGCCAAGTGTTTGTGGTTCGTTTGAGAGGTTACCAGTGGGAGATGAGGACCAGCAAGAGCTTTCAGGGCTGGCACCTTTAGTGTAGGAGCAATCGCTGGACGTTCGCAATTTCGGTGTTGAGCTCTGGCCAGATTGAGCAGGAGAGGCTGTGTACGTTGGAAGTTTTAGTAGGCTAAACAAGTTCAGAGCCCAAGTGTTTGTGGTTCGTTTGAGAGGTTACCAGTGGGAGATGAGGACCAGCAAGAGCTTTCAGGGCTGGCACCTTTAGTGTAGGAGCAATCCCTGGACGTTCGCAATTTCGGTGTTGAGCTCTGGCCAGATTGAGCAGGAGAGGCTGTGTACGTTGGAAGTTTTAGTAGGCGAAACAAGTTCAGAGCCCAAGTGTTTGTGGTTCGTTTGAGAGGTTACCAGTGGGAGATGAGGACCAGCAAGAGCTTTCAGGGCTGGCACCTTTAGTGTAGGAGCAATCGCTGGACGTTCGCAATTTCGGTGTTGAGCTCTGGCCAGATTGAGCAGGAGAGGCTGTGTACGTTGGAAGTTTTAGTAGGCTAAACAAGTTCAGAGGCCAAGTGTTTGTGGTTCGTTTGAGAGGTTACCAGTGGGAGATGAGGACCAGCAAGAGCTTTCAGGGCTGGCACCTTTAGTGTAGGAGCAATCCCTGGACGTTCACAATTTCGGTGTTGAGCTCTGGCCAGATTGAGCAGGAGAGGCTGTGTACGTTGGAAGTTTTAGTAGGCGAAACAAGTTCAGAGCCCAAGTGTTTGTGGTTCGTTTGAGAGGTTACCAGTGGGAGATGAGGACCAGCAAGAGCTTTCAGGGCTGGCACCTTTAGTGTAGGAGCAATCGCTGGACGTTCGCAATTTCGGTGTTGAGCTCTGGCCAGATTGAGCACGAGAGGCTGTGTACGTTGGAAGTTTTAGTAGGCTAAACAAGTTCAGAGCCCAAGTGTTTGTGGTTCGTTTGAGAGGTTACCAGTGGGAGATGAGGACCAGCAAGAGCTTTCAGGGCTGGCACCTTTAGTGTAGGAGCAATCGCTGGACGTTCGCAATTTCGGTGTTGAGCTCTGGCCAGATTGAGCAGGAGAGGCTGTGTACGTTGGAAGTTTTAGTAGGCTAAACAAGTTCAGAGCCCAAGTGTTTGTGGTTCGTTTGAGAGGTTACCAGTGGGAGATGAGGACCAGCAAGAGCTTTCAGGGCTGGCACCTTTAGTGTAGGAGCAATCCCTGGACGTTCGCAATTTCGGTGTTGAGCTCTGGCCAGATTGAGCAGGAGAGGCTGTGTACGTTGGAAGTTTTAGTAGGCGAAACAAGTTCAGAGCCCAAGTGTTTGTGGTTCGTTTGAGAGGTTACCAGTGGGAGATGAGGACCAGCAAGAGCTTTCAGGGCTGGCACCTTTAGTGTAGGAGCAATCGCTGGACGTTCGCAATTTCGGTGTTGAGCTCTGGCCAGATTGAGCAGGAGAGGCTGTGTACGTTGGAAGTTTTAGTAGGCTAAACAAGTTCAGAGCCCAAGTGTTTGTGGTTCGTTTGAGAGGTTACCAGTGGGAGATGAGGACCAGCAAGAGCTTTCAGGGCTGGCACCTTTAGTGTAGGAGCAATCGCTGGACGTTCACAATTTCGGTGTTGAGCTCTGGCCAGATTGAGCAGGAGAGGCTGTGTACGTTGGAAGTTTTAGTAGGCGAAACAAGTTCAGAGCCCAAGTGTTTGTGGTTCGTTTGAGAGGTTACCAGTGGGAGATGAGGACCAGCAAGAGCTTTCAGGGCTGGCACCTTTAGTGTAGGAGCAATCGCTGGACGTTCGTAATTTCGTTGGTGAATTTTGGCCAGATTGAGCAGGAGAGGCTGTGTACGTTGGAAGTTTTAGTAGGCTAAACAAGTTCAGAGGCCAAGTGTTTGTGGTTCGTTTGAGAGGTTACCAGTGGGAGATGAGGACCAGCAAGAGCTTTCAGGGCTGGCACCTTTAGTGTAGGAGCAATCCCTGGACGTTCGCAATTTCGGAGTTGAGCTCTGGCCAGATTGAGCAGGAGAGGCTGTGTACGTTGGAAGTTTTAGTAGGCTAAACAAGTTCAGAGCCCAAGTGTTTGTGGTTCGTTTGAGAGGTTACCAGTGGGAGATGAGGACCAGCAAGAGCTTTCAGGGCTGGCACCTTTAGTGTAGGAGCAATCGCTGGACGTTCGCAATTTCGGTGTTGAGCTCTGGCCAGATTGAGCAGGAGAGGCTGTGTACGTTGGAAGTTTTAGTAGGCTAAACAAGTTCAGAGCCCAAGTGTTTGTGGTTCGTTTGAGAGGTTACCAGTGGGAGATGAGGACCAGCAAGAGCTTTCAGGGCTGGCACCTTTAGTGTAGGAGCAATCCCTGGACGTTCGCAATTTCGTTGGTGAATTTTGGCCAGATTGAGCAGGAGAGGCTGTGTACGTTGGAAGTTTTAGTAGGCGAAACAAGTTCAGAGGCCAAGTGTTTGTGGTTCGTTTGAGAGGTTACCAGTGGGAGATGAGGACCAGCAAGAGCTTTCAGGGCTGGCACCTTTAGTGTAGGAGCAATCGCTGGACGTTCGCAATTTCGGTGTTGAGCTCTGGCCAGATTGAGCAGGAGAGGCTGTGTACGTTGGAAGTTTTAGTAGGCTAAACAAGTTCAGAGCCCAAGTGTTTGTGGTTCGTTTGAGAGGTTACCAGTGGGAGATGAGGACCAGCAAGAGCTTTCAGGGCTGGCACCTTTAGTGTAGGAGCAATCGCTGGACGTTCGCAATTTCGGTGTTGAGCTCTGGCCAGATTGAGCAGGAGAGGCTGTGTACGTTGGAAGTTTTAGTAGGCTAAACAAGTTCAGAGCCCAAGTGTTTGTGGTTCGTTTGAGAGGTTACCAGTGGGAGATGAGGACCAGCAAGAGCTTTCAGGGCTGGCACCTTTAGTGTAGGAGCAATCGCTGGACGTTCGCAATTTCGGTGTTGAGCTCTGGCCAGCTTGAGCAGGAGAGGCTGTGTACGTTGGAAGTTTTAGTAGGCGAAACAAGTTCAGAGCCCAAGTGTTTGTGGTTCGTTTGAGAGGTTACCAGTGGGAGATGAGGACCAGCAAGAGCTTTCAGGGCTGGCACCTTTAGTGTAGGAGCAATCGCTGGACGTTCGTAATTTCGTTGGTGAATTTTGGGCAGATTGAGCAGGAGAGGCTGTGTACGTTGGAAGTTTTAGTAGGCTAAACAAGTTCAGAGCCCAAGTGTTTGTGGTTCGTTTGAGAGGTTACCAGTGGGAGATGAGGACCAGCAAGAGCTTTCAGGGCTGGCACCTTTAGTGTAGGAGCAATCGCTGGACGTTCGCAATGTCGGTGTTGAGCTCTGGCCAGATTGAGCAGGAGAGGCTGTGTACGTTGGAAGTTTTAGTAGGCGAAACAAGTTCAGAGCCCAAGTGTTTGTGGTTCGTTTGAGAGGTTACCAGTGGGAGATGAGGACCAGCAAGAGCTTTCAGGGCTGGCACCTTTAGTGTAGGAGCAATAGCTGGACGTTCGCAATTTCGGTGTTGAGCTCTGGCCAGATTGAGCAGGAGAGGCTGTGTACGTTGGAAGTTTTAGTAGGCGAAACAAGTTCAGAGCCCAAGTGTTTGTGGTTCGTTTGAGAGGTTACCAGTGGGAGATGAGGACCAGCAAGAGCTTTCAAGGCTGGCACCTTTAGTGTAGGAGCAATCCCTGGACGTTCGCAATTTCGGTGTTGAGCTCTGGCCAGATTGAGCAGGAGAGGCTGTGTACGTTGGAAGTTTTAGTAGGCGAAACAAGTTCAGAGCCCAAGTGTTTGTGGTTCGTTTGAGAGGTTACCAGTGGGAGATGAGGACCAGCAAGAGCTTTCAGGGCTGGCACCTTTAGTGTAGGAGCAATCCCTGGACGTTCGCAATTTCGTTGGTGAATTTTGGCCAGATTGAGCAGGAGAGGCTGTGTACGTTGGAAGTTTTAGTAGGCTAAACAAGTTCAGAGCCCAAGTGTTTGTGGTTCGTTTGAGAGGTTACCAGTGGGAGATGAGGACCAGCAAGAGCTTTCAGGGCTGGCACCTTTAGTGTAGGAGCAATCCCTGGACGTTCGCAATTTCGGTGTTGAGCTCTGGCCAGATTGAGCAGCAGAGGCTGTGTACGTTGGAAGTTTTAGTAGGCTAAACAAGTTCAGAGGCCAAGTGTTTGTGGTTCGTTTGAGAGGTTACCAGTGGGAGATGAGGCCCAGCAAGAGCTTTCAGGGCTGGCACCTTTAGTGTAGGAGCAATCGCTGGACGTTCGCAATTTCGGTGTTGAGCTCTGGCCAGATTGAGCAGGAGAGGCTGTGTACGTTGGAAGTTTTAGTAGGCTAAACAAGTTCAGAGCCCAAGTGTTTGTGGTTCGTTTGAGAGGTTACCAGTGGGAGATGAGGACCAGCAAGAGCTTTCAGGGCTGGCACCTTTAGTGTAGGAGCAATCGCTGGACGTTCGCAATTTCGGTGTTGAGCTCTGGCCAGATTGAGCAGGAGAGGCTGTGTACGTTGGAAGTTTTAGTAGGCGAAACAAGTTCAGAGGCCAAGTGTTTGTGGTTCGTTTGAGAGGTTACCAGTGGGAGATAAGGAGCAGCAAGAGCTTTCAGGGCTGGCACCTTTAGTGTAGGAGCAATCGCTGGACGTTCGCAATTTCGGTGTTGAGCTCTGGCCAGATTGAGCAGGAGAGGCTGTGTACGTTGGAAGTTTTAGTAGGCGAAACAAGTTCAGAGGCCAAGTGTTTGTGGTTCGTTTGAGAGGTTACCAGTGGGAGATGAGGACCAGCAAGAGCTTTCAGGGCTGGCACCTTTAGTGTAGGAGCAATCCCTGGACGTTCGCAATTTCGGTGTTGAGCTCTGGCCAGATTGAGCAGGAGAGGCTGTGTACGTTGGAAGTTTTAGTAGGCTAAACAAGTTCAGAGGCCAAGTGTTTGTGGTTCGTTTGAGAGGTTACCAGTGGGAGATGAGGAGCAGCAAGAGCTTTCAGGGCTGGCACCTTTAGTGTAGGAGCAATCGCTGGACGTTCGCAATTTCGGTGTTGAGCTCTGGCCAGATTGAGCAGGAGAGGCTGTGTAAGTTGGAAGTTTTAGTAGGCGAAACAAGTTCAGAGCCCAAGTGTTTGTGGTTCGTTTGAGAGGTTACCAGTGGGAGATGAGGACCAGCAAGAGCTTTCAGGGCTGGCACCTTTAGTGTAGGAGCAATCCCTGGACGTTCGCAATTTCGTTGGTGAATTTTGGGCAGATTGAGCAGGAGAGGCTGTGTACGTTGGAAGTTTTAGTAGGCTAAACAAGTTCAGAGCCCAAGTGTTTGTGGTTCATTTGAGAGGTTACCAGTGGGAGATGAGGACCAGCAAGAGCTTTCAGGGCTGGCACCTTTAGTGTAGGAGCAATCGCTGGACGTTCGCAATTTCGGTGTTGAGCTCTGGCCAGATTGAGCAGGAGAGGCTGTGTACGTTGGAAGTTTTAGTAGGCTAAACAAGTTCAGAGCCCAAGTGTTTGTGGTTCGTTTGAGAGGTTACCAGTGGGAGATGAGGACCAGCAAGAGCTTTCAGGGCTGGCACCTTTAGTGTAGGAGCAATCGCTGGACGTTCGCAATTTCGGTGTTGAGCTCTGGCCAGATTGAGCAGGAGAGGCTGTGTACGTTGGAAGTTTTAGTAGGCTAAACAAGTTCAGAGCCCAAGTGTTTGTGGTTCGTTTGAGAGGTTACCAGTGGGAGATGAGGACCAGCAAGAGCTTTCAGGGCTGGCACCTTTAGTGTAGGAGCAATCGCTGGACGTTCGCAATGTCGGTGTTGAGCTCTGGCCAGATTGAGCAGGAGAGGCTGTGTACGTTGGAAGTTTTAGTAGGCGAAACAAGTTCAGAGCCCAAGTGTTTGTGGTTCGTTTGAGAGGTTACCAGTGGGAGATGAGGACCAGCAAGAGCTTTCAGGGCTGGCACCTTTAGTGTAGGAGCAATCGCTGGACGTTCGCAATTTCGGTGTTGAGCTCTGGCCAGATTGAGCAGGAGAGGCTGTGTACGTTGGAAGTTTTAGTAGGCGAAACAAGTTCAGAGCCCAAGTGTTTGTGGTTCATTTGAGAGGTTACCAGTGGGAGATGAGGACCAGCAAGAGCTTTCAGGGCTGGCACCTTTAGTGTAGGAGCAATCGCTGGACGTTCGCAATTTCGGTGTTGAGCTCTGGCCAGATTGAGCAGGAGAGGCTGTGTACGTTGGAAGTTTTAGTAGGCGAAACAAGTTCAGAGCCCAAGTGTTTGTGGTTCGTTTGAGAGGTTACCAGTGGGAGATGAGGACCAGCAAGAGCTTTCAGGGCTGGCACCTTTAGTGTAGGAGCAATCGCTGGACGTTCGCAATGTCGGTGTTGAGCTCTGGCCAGATTGAGCAGGAGAGGCTGTGTACGTTGGAAGTTTTAGTAGGCTAAACAAGTTCAGAGCCCAAGTGTTTGTGGTTCATTTGAGAGGTTACCAGTGGGAGATGAGGACCAGCAAGAGCTTTCAGGGCTGGCACCTTTAGTGTAGGAGCAATCCCTGGACGTTCGCAATTTCGGTGTTGAGCTCTGGCCAGATTGAGCAGGAGAGGCTGTGTACGTTGGAAGTTTTAGTAGGCTAAACAAGTTCAGAGCCCAAGTGTTTGTGGTTCGTTTGAGAGGTTACCAGTGGGAGATGAGGACCAGCAAGAGCTTTCAGGGCTGGCACCTTTAGTGTAGGAGCAATTGCTGGACGTTCGCAATGTCGGTGTTGAGCTCTGGCCAGATTGAGCAGGAGAGGCTGTGTACGTTGGAAGTTTTAGTAGGCTAAACAAGTTCAGAGCCCAAGTGTTTGTGGTTCGTTTGAGAGGTTACCAGTGGGAGATGAGGACCAGCAAGAGCTTTCAGGGCTGGCACCTTTAGTGTAGGAGCAATCGCTGGACGTTCGCAATTTCGGTGTTGAGCTCTGGCCAGATTGAGCAGGAGAGGCTGTGTACGTTGGAAGTTTTAGTAGGCGAAACAAGTTCAGAGCCCAAGTGTTTGTGGTTCGTTTGAGAGGTTACCAGTGGGAGATGAGGACCAGCAAGAGCTTTCAGGGCTGGCACCTTTAGTGTAGGAGCAATCCCTGGACGTTCGTAATTTCGTTGGTGAATTTTGGGCAGATTGAGCAGGAGAGGCTGTGTACGTTGGAAGTTTTAGTAGGCTAAACAAGTTCAGAGGCCAAGTGTTTGTGGTTCGTTTGAGAGGTTACCAGTGGGAGATGAGGACCAGCAAGAGCTTTCAGGGCTGGCACCTTTAGTGTAGGAGCAATCGCTGGACGTTCGCAATTTCGGTGTTGAGCTCTGGCCAGATTGAGCAGGAGAGGCTGTGTACGTTGGAAGTTTTAGTAGGCTAAACAAGTTCAGAGCCCAAGTGTTTGTGGTTCGTTTGAGAGGTTACCAGTGGGAGATGAGGACCAGCAAGAGCTTTCAGGGCTGGCACCTTTAGTGTAGGAGCAATCCCTGGACGTTCGTAATTTCGTTGGTGAATTTTGGGCAGATTGAGCAGGAGAGGCTGTGTACGTTGGAAGTTTTAGTAGGCTAAACAAGTTCAGAGCCCAAGTGTTTGTGGTTCGTTTGAGAGGTTACCAGTGGGAGATGAGGACCAGCAAGAGCTTTCAGGGCTGGCACCTTTAGTGTAGGAGCAATCGCTGGACGTTCGCAATTTCGGTGTTGAGCTCTGGCCAGATTGAGCAGGAGAGGCTGTGTACGTTGGAAGTTTTAGTAGGCGAAACAAGTTCAGAGCCCAAGTGTTTGTGGTTCGTTTGAGAGGTTACCAGTGGGAGATGAGGACCAGCAAGAGCTTTCAGGGCTGGCACCTTTAGTGTAGGAGCAATCGCTGGACGTTCGCAATTTCGGTGTTGAGCTCTGGCCAGATTGAGCAGGAGAGGCTGTGTACGTTGGAAGTTTTAGTAGGCGAAACAAGTTCAGAGCCCAAGTGTTTGTGGTTCGTTTGAGAGGTTACCAGTGGGAGATGAGGACCAGCAAGAGCTTTCAGGGCTGGCACCTTTAGTGTAGGAGCAATCGCTGGACGTTCGCAATTTCGGTGTTGAGCTCTGGCCAGATTGAGCAGGAGAGGCTGTGTACGTTGGAAGTTTTAGTAGGCTAAACAAGTTCAGTGCCCAAGTGTTTGTGGTTCGTTTGAGAGGTTACCAGTGGGAGATGAGGACCAGCAAGAGCTTTCAGGGCTGGCACCTTTAGTGTAGGAGCAATCGCTGGACGTTCGCAATTTCGGAGTTGAGCTCTGGCCAGATTGAGCAGGAGAGGCTGTGTACGTTGGAAGTTTTAGTAGGCTAAACAAGTTCAGAGGCCAAGTGTTTGTGGTTCGTTTGAGAGGTTACCAGTGGGAGATGAGGACCAGCAAGAGCTTTCAGGGCTGGCACCTTTAGTGTAGGAGCAATCCCTGGACGTTCGTAATTTCGTTGGTGAATTTTGGGCAGATTGAGCAGGAGAGGCTGTGTACGTTGCAAGTTTTAGTAGGCTAAACAAGTTCAGAGCCCAAGTGTTTGTGGTTCGTTTGAGAGGTTACCAGTGGGAGATGAGGACCAGCAAGAGCTTTCAGGGCTGGCACCTTTAGTGTAGGAGCATTCGCTGGACGTTCGCAATTTCGGTGTTGAGCTCTGGCCAGATTGAGCAGGAGAGGCTGTGTACGTTGGAAGTTTTAGTAGGCGAAACAAGTTCAGAGCCCAAGTGTTTGTGGTTCGTTTGAGAGGTTACCAGTGGGAGATGAGGACCAGCAAGAGCTTTCAGGGCTGGCACCTTTAGTGTAGGAGCAATCCCTGGACGTTCGTAATTTCGTTGGTGAATTTTGGGCAGATTGAGCAGGAGAGGCTGTGTACGTTGGAAGTTTTAGTAGGCTAAACAAGTTCAGAGCCCAAGTGTTTGTGGTTCGTTTGAGAGGTTACCAGTGGGAGATGAGGACCAGCAAGAGCTTTCAGGGCTGGCACCTTTAGTGTAGGAGCAATCGCTGGACGTTCGCAATTTCGGTGTTGAGCTCTGGCCAGATTGAGCAGGAGAGGCTGTGTACGTTGGAAGTTTTAGTAGGCGAAACAAGTTCAGAGCCCAAGTGTTTGTGGTTCGTTTGAGAGGTTACCAGTGGGAGATGAGGACCAGCAAGAGCTTTCAGGGCTGGCACCTTTAGTGTAGGAGCAATCGCTGGACGTTCGCAATTTCGGTGTTGAGCTCTGGCCAGATTGAGCAGGAGAGGCTGTGTACGTTGGAAGTTTTAGTAGGCGAAACAAGTTCAGAGCCCAAGTGTTTGTGGTTCATTTGAGAGGTTACCAGTGGGAGATGAGGACCAGCAAGAGCTTTCAGGGCTGGCACCTTTAGTGTAGGAGCAATCGCTGGACGTTCGCAATTTCGGTGTTGAGCTCTGGCCAGATTGAGCAGGAGAGGCTGTGTACGTTGGAAGTTTTAGTAGGCTAAACAAGTTCAGAGCCCAAGTGTTTGTGGTTCGTTTGAGAGGTTACCAGTGGGAGATGAGGACCAGCAAGAGCTTTCAGGGCTGGCACCTTTAGTGTAGGAGCAATCGCTGGACGTTCGCAATTTCGGTGTTGAGCTCTGGCCAGATTGAGCAGGAGAGGCTGTGTACGTTGGAAGTTTTAGTAGGCGAAACAAGTTCAGTGCCCAAGTGTTTGTGGTTCGTTTGAGAGGTTACCAGTGGGAGATGAGGACCAGCAAGAGCTTTCAGGGCTGGCACCTTTAGTGTAGGAGCAATCGCTGGACGTTTGCAATTTCGGTGTTGAGCTCTGGCCAGATTGAGCAGGAGAGGCTGTGTACATTGGAAGTTTTAGTAGGCGAAACAAGTTCAGAGCCCAAGTGTTTGTGGTTCGTTTGAGAGGTTAGCAGTGGGAGATGAGGACCAGCAAGAGCTTTCAGGGCTGGCACCTTTAGTGTAGGAGCAATCCCTGGACGTTCGTAATTTCGTTGGTGAATTTTGGGCAGATTGAGCAGGAGAGGCTGTGTACGTTGGAAGTTTTAGTAGGCTAAACAAGTTCAGAGCCCAAGTGTTTGTGGTTCGTTTGAGAGGTTACCAGTGGGAGATGAGGACCAGCAAGAGCTTTCAGGGCTGGCACCTTTAGTGTAGGAGCAATCGCTGGACGTTCGCAATTTCGGTGTTGAGCTCTGGCCAGATTGAGCAGGAGAGGCTGTGTACGTTGGAAGTTTTAGTAGGCGAAACAAGTTCAGAGCCCAAGTGTTTGTGGTTCGTTTGAGAGGTTACCAGTGGGAGATGAGGACCAGCAAGAGCTTTCAGGGCTGGCACCTTTAGTGTAGGAGCAATCGCTGGACGTTCGCAATTTCGGTGTTGAGCTCTGGCCAGATTGAGCAGGAGAGGCTGTGTACGTTGGAAGTTTTAGTAGGCGAAACAAGTTCAGAGCCCAAGTGTTTGTGGTTCATTTGAGAGGTTACCAGTGGGAGATGAGGACCAGCAAGAGCTTTCAGGGCTGGCACCTTTAGTGTAGGAGCAATCGCTGGACGTTCGCAATTTCGGTGTTGAGCTCTGGCCAGATTGAGCAGGAGAGGCTGTGTACGTTGGAAGTTTTAGTAGGCTAAACAAGTTCAGAGCCCAAGTGTTTGTGGTTCGTTTGAGAGGTTACCAGTGGGAGATGAGGACCAGCAAGAGCTTTCAGGGCTGGCACCTTTAGTGTAGGAGCAATCGCTGGACGTTCGCAATTTCGGTGTTGAGCTCTGGCCAGATTGAGCAGGAGAGGCTGTGTACGTTGGAAGTTTTAGTAGGCGAAACAAGTTCAGTGCCCAAGTGTTTGTGGTTCGTTTGAGAGGTTACCAGTGGGAGATGAGGACCAGCAAGAGCTTTCAGGGCTGGCACCTTTAGTGTAGGAGCAATCGCTGGACGTTCGCAATTTCGGTGTTGAGCTCTGGCCAGATTGAGCAGGAGAGGCTGTGTACGTTGGAAGTTTTAGTAGGCTAAACAAGTTCAGAGCCCAAGTGTTTGTGGTTCGTTTGAGAGGTTACCAGTGGGAGATGAGGACCAGCAAGAGCTTTCAGGGCTGGCACCTTTAGTGTAGGAGCAATCCCTGGACGTTCGCAATTTCGGAGTTGAGCTCTGGCCAGATTGAGCAGGAGAGGCTGTGTACGTTGGAAGTTTTAGTAGGCTAAACAAGTTCAGAGCCCAAGTGTTTGTGGTTCGTTTGAGAGGTTACCAGTGGGAGATGAGGACCAGCAAGAGCTTTCAGGGCTGGCACCTTTAGTGTAGGAGCAATCGCTGGACGTTCGCAATTTCGGTGTTGAGCTCTGGCCAGATTGAGCAGGAGAGGCTGTGTACGTTGGAAGTTTTAGTAGGCGAAACAAGTTCAGAGCCCAACTGTTTGTGGTTCGTTTGAGAGGTTACCAGTGGGAGATGAGGACCAGCAAGAGCTTTCAGGGCTGGCACCTTTAGTGTAGGAGCAATCGCTGGACGTTCGCAATTTCGGTGTTGAGCTCTGGCCAGATTGAGCAGGAGAGGCTGTGTACGTTGGAAGTTTTAGTAGGCTAAACAAGTTCAGTGCCCAAGTGTTTGTGGTTCGTTTGAGAGGTTACCAGTGGGAGATGAGGACCAGCAAGAGCTTTCAGGGCTGGCACCTTTAGTGTAGGAGCAATCGCTGGACGTTCGCAACTTCGGTGTTGAGCTCTGGCCAGATTGAGCAGGAGAGGCTGTGTACGTTGGAAGTTTTAGTAGGCTAAACAAGTTCAGAGCCCAAGTGTTTGTGGTTCGTTTGAGAGGTTACCAGTGGGAGATGAGGACCAGCAAGAGCTTTCAGGGCTGGCACCTTTAGTGTAGGAGCAATCCCTGGACGTTCGCAATTTCGTTGGTGAATTTTGGGCAGATTGAGCAGGAGAGGTTGTGTACGTTGGAAGTTTTAGTAGGCTAAACAAGTTCAGAGCCCAAGTGTTTGTGGTTCGTTTGAGAGGTTACCAGTGGGAGATGAGGACCAGCAAGAGCTTTCAGGGCTGGCACCTTTAGTGTAGGAGCAATCGCTGGACGTTCACAATTTCGGTGTTGAGCTCTGGCCAGATTGAGCAGGAGAGGCTGTGTACGTTGGAAGTTTTAGTAGGCTAAACAAGTTCAGAGCCCAAGTGTTTGTGGTTCGTTTGAGAGGTTACCAGTGGGAGATGAGGACCAGCAAGAGCTTTCAGGGCTGGCACCTTTAGTGTAGGAGCAATCGCTGGACGTTCGCAATTTCGGTGTTGAGCTCTGGCCAGATTGAGCAGGAGAGGCTGTGTACGTTGGAAGTTTTAGTAGGCGAAACAAGTTGAGAGCCCAAGTGTTTGTGGTTCATTTGAGAGGTTACCAGTGGGAGATGAGGACCAGCAAGAGCTTTCAGGGCTGGCACCTTTAGTGTAGGAGCAATCGCTGGACGTTCGCAACGTCGGTGTTGAGCTCTGGCCAGATTGAGCAGGAGAGGCTGTGTACGTTGGAAGTTTTAGTAGGCTAAACAAGTTCAGAGCGCAAGTGTTTGTGGTTCGTTTGAGAGGTTACCAGTGGGAGATGAGGACCAGCAAGAGCTTTCAGGGCTGGCACCTTTAGTGTAGGAGCAATTGCTGGACGTTCGCAATGTCGGTGTTGAGCTCTGGCCAGATTGAGCAGGAGAGGCTGTGTACGTTGGAAGTTTTAGTAGGCTAAACAAGTTCAGAGCCCAAGTGTTTGTGGTTCGTTTGAGAGGTTACCAGTGGGAGATGAGGACCAGCAAGAGCTTTCAGGGCTGGCACCTTTAGTGTAGGAGCAATCGCTGGACGTTCGCAATTTCGGTGTTGAGCTCTGGCCAGATTGAGCAGGAGAGGCTGTGTACGTTGGAAGTTTTAGTAGGCGAAACAAGTTCAGAGCCCAAGTGTTTGTGGTTCGTTTGAGAGGTTACCAGTGGGAGATGAGGACCAGCAAGAGCTTTCAGGGCTGGCACCTTTAGTGTAGGAGCAATCCCTGGACGTTCGTAATTTCGTTGGTGAATTTTGGGCAGATTGAGCAGGAGAGGCTGTGTACGTTGGAAGTTTTAGTAGGCTAAACAAGTTCAGAGCCCAAGTGTTTGTGGTTCGTTTGAGAGGTTACCAGTGGGAGATGAGGACCAGCAAGAGCTTTCAGGGCTGGCACCTTTAGTGTAGGAGCAATCGCTGGACGTTCGCAATTTCGGTGTTGAGCTCTGGCCAGATTGAGCAGGAGAGGCTGTGTACGTTGGAAGTTTTAGTAGGCTAAACAAGTTCAGAGCCCAAGTGTTTGTGGTTTGTTTGAGAGGTTACCAGTGGGAGATGAGGACCAGCAAGAGCTTTCAGGGCTGGCACCTTTAGTGTAGGAGCAATCCCTGGACGTTCGCAATTTCGGTGTTGAGCTCTGGCCAGATTGAGCAGGAGAGGCTGTGTACGTTGGAAGTTTTAGTAGGCGAAACAAGTTCAGAGCCCAAGTGTTTGTGGTTCGTTTGAGAGGTTACCAGTGGGAGATGAGGACCAGCAAGAGCTTTCAGGGCTGGCACCTTTAGTGTAGGAGCAATCGCTGGACGTTCGCAATTTCGGTGTTGAGCTCTGGCCAGATTGAGCAGGAGAGGCTGTGTACGTTGGAAGTTTTAGTAGGCTAAACAAGTTCAGAGCCCAAGTGTTTGTGGTTCGTTTGAGAGGTTACCAGTGGGAGATGAGGACCAGCAAGAGCTTTCAGGGCTGGCACCTTTAGTGTAGGAGCAATCGCTGGACGTTCGCAATTTCGGTGTTGAGCTCTGGCCAGATTGAGCAGGAGAGGCTGTGTACGTTGGAAGTTTTAGTAGGCGAAACAAGTTCAGTGCCCAAGTGTTTGTGGTTCGTTTGAGAGGTTACCAGTGGGAGATGAGGACCAGCAAGAGCTTTCAGGGCTGGCACCTTTAGTGTAGGAGCAATCGCTGGACGTTCGCAATTTCGGTGTTGAGCTCTGGCCAGATTGAGCAGGAGAGGCTGTGTACGTTGGAAGTTTTAGTAGGCGAAACAAGTTCAGAGCCCAAGTGTTTGTGGTTCGTTTGAGAGGTTACCAGTGGGAGATGAGGACCAGCAAGAGCTTTCAGGGCTGGCACCTTTAGTGTAGGAGCAATCCCTGGACGTTCGTAATTTCGTTGGTGAATTTTGGGCAGATTGAGCAGGAGAGGCTGTGTACGTTGGAAGTTTTAGTAGGCGAAACAAGTTCAGTGCCCAAGTGTTTGTGGTTCGTTTGAGAGGTTACCAGTGGGAGATGAGGACCAGCAAGAGCTTTCAGGGCTGGCACCTTTAGTGTAGGAGCAATCGCTGGACGTTCGCAACTTCGGTGTTGAGCTCTGGCCAGATTGAGCAGGAGAGGCTGTGTACGTTGGAAGTTTTAGTAGGCTAAACAAGTTCAGAGCCCAAGTGTTTGTGGTTCGTTTGAGAGGTTACCAGTGGGAGATGAGGACCAGCAAGAGCTTTCAGGGCTGGCACCTTTAGTGTAGGAGCAATCGCTGGACGTTCGCAATTTCGGTGTTGAGCTCTGGCCAGATTGAGCAGGAGAGGCTGTGTACGTTGGAAGTTTTAGTAGGCGAAACAAGTTGAGAGCCCAAGTGTTTGTGGTTCATTTGAGAGGTTACCAGTGGGAGATGAGGACCAGCAAGAGCTTTCAGGGCTGGCACCTTTAGTGTAGGAGCAATCCCTGGACGTTCGCAATTTCGGTGTTGAGCTCTGGCCAGATTGAGCAGGAGAGGCTGTGTACGTTGGAAGTTTTAGTAGGCTAAACAAGTTCAGAGCGCAAGTGTTTGTGGTTCGTTTGAGAGGTTACCAGTGGGAGATGAGGACCAGCAAGAGCTTTCAGGGCTGGCACCTTTAGTGTAGGAGCAATTGCTGGACGTTCGCAATGTCGGTGTTGAGCTCTGGCCAGATTGAGCAGGAGAGGCTGTGTACGTTGGAAGTTTTAGTAGGCTAAACAAGTTCAGAGCCCAAGTGTTTGTGGTTCGTTTGAGAGGTTACCAGTGGGAGATGAGGACCAGCAAGAGCTTTCAGGGCTGGCACCTTTAGTGTAGGAGCAATCGCTGGACGTTCGCAATTTCGGTGTTGAGCTCTGGCCAGATTGAGCAGGAGAGGCTGTGTACGTTGGAAGTTTTAGTAGGCGATACAAGTTCAGAGCCCAAGTGTTTGTGGTTCGTTTGAGAGGTTACCAGTGGTAGATGAGGACCAGCAAGAGCTTTCAGGGCTGGCACCTTTAGTGTAGGAGCAATCCCTGGACGTTCGTAATTTCGTTGGTGAATTTTGGGCAGATTGAGCAGGAGAGGCTGTGTACGTTGGAAGTTTTAGTAGGCTAAACAAGTTCAGAGCCCAAGTGTTTGTGGTTCGTTTGAGAGGTTACCAGTGGGAGATGAGGACCAGCAAGAGCTTTCAGGGCTGGCACCTTTAGTGTAGGAGCAATCGCTGGACGTTCGCAATTTCGGTGTTGAGCTCTGGCCAGATTGAGCAGGAGAGGCTGTGTACGTTGGAAGTTTTAGTAGGCTAAACAAGTTCAGAGCCCAAGTGTTTGTGGTTCGTTTGAGAGGTTACCAGTGGGAGATGAGGACCAGCAAGAGCTTTCAGGGCTGGCACCTTTAGTGTAGGAGCAATCCCTGGACGTTCGTAATTTCGTTGGTTAATTTTGGGCAGATTGAGCAGGAGAGGCTGTGTACGTTGGAAGTTTTAGTAGGCTAAACAAGTTCAGAGCCCAAGTGTTTGTGGTTCGTTTGAGAGGTTACCAGTGGGAGATGAGGACCAGCAAGAGCTTTCAGGGCTGGCAGCTTTAGTGTAGGAGCAATCGCTGGACGTTCGCAATTTCGGTGTTGAGCTCTGGCCAGATTGAGCAGGAGAGGCTGTGTACGTTGGAAGTTTTAGTAGGCGAAACAAGTTCAGAGCCCAAGTGTTTGTGGTTCGTTTGAGAGGTTACCAGTGGGAGATGAGGACCAGCAAGAGCTTTCAGGGCTGGCACCTTTAGTGTAGGAGCAATCGCTGGACGTTCGCAATTTCGGTGTTGAGCTCTGGCCAGATTGAGCAGGAGAGGCTGTGTACGTTGGAAGTTTTAGTAGGCGAAACAAGTTCAGAGCCCAAGTGTTTGTGGTTCATTTGAGAGGTTACCAGTGGGAGATGAGGACCAGCAAGAGCTTTCAGGGCTGGCACCTTTAGTGTAGGAGCAATCCCTGGACGTTCGCAATTTCGGTGTTGAGCTCTGGCCAGATTGAGCAGGAGAGGCTGTGTACGTTGGAAGTTTTAGTAGGCTAAACAAGTTCAGAGCCAAGTGTTTGTGGTTCGTTTGAGAGGTTACCAGTGGGAGATGAGGACCAGCAAGAGCTTTCAGGGCTGGCACCTTTAGTGTAGGAGCAATCGCTGGACGTTCGCAATTTCGGTGTTGAGCTCTGGCCAGATTGAGCAGGAGAGGCTGTGTACGTTGGAAGTTTTAGTAGGCTAAACAAGTTCAGAGGCCAAGTGTTTGTGGTTCGTTTGAGAGGTTACCAGTGGGAGATGAGGACCAGCAAGAGCTTTCAGGGCTGGCACCTTTAGTGTAGGAGCAATCCCTGGACGTTCGCAATTTCGGTGTTGAGCTCTGGCCAGATTGAGCAGGAGAGGCTGTGTACGTTGGAAGTTTTAGTAGGCGAAACAAGTTCAGAGCCCAAGTGTTTGTGGTTTCGTTTGAGAGGTTACCAGTGGGAGATGAGGACCAGCAAGAGCTTTCAGGGCTGGCACCTTTAGTGTAGGAGCAATCGCTGGACGTTCGCAATTTCGGTGTTGAGCTCTGGCCAGATTGAGCAGGAGAGGCTGTGTACGTTGGAAGTTTTAGTAGGCGAAACAAGTTCAGAGCCCAAGTGTTTGTGGTTCGTTTGAGAGGTTACCAGTGGGAGATGAGGACCAGCAAGAGCTTTCAGGGCTGGCACCTTTAGTGTAGGAGCAATCCCTGGACGTTCGTAATTTCGTTGGTGAATTTTGGGCAGATTGAGCAGGAGAGGCTGTGTACGTTGGAAGTTTTAGTAGGCTAAACAAGTTCAGAGCCCAAGTGTTTGTGGTTCGTTTGAGAGGTTACCAGTGGGAGATGAGGACCAGCAAGAGCTTTCAGGGCTGGCACCTTTAGTGTAGGAGCAATCGCTGGACGTTTGCAATTTCGGTGTTGAGCTCTGGCCAGATTGAGCAGGAGAGGCTGTGTACGTTGGAAGTTTTAGTAGGCTAAACAAGTTCAGAGCCCAAGTGTTTGTGGTTCGTTTGAGAGGTTACCAGTGGGAGATGAGGACCAGCAAGAGCTTTCAGGGCTGGCACCTTTAGTGTAGGAGCAATCGCTGGACGTTCGCAATTTCGGTGTTGAGCTCTGGCCAGATTGAGCAGGAGAGGCTGTGTACGTTGGAAGTTTTAGTAGGCTAAACAAGTTCAGAGCCCAAGTGTTTGTGGTTCGTTTGAGAGGTTACCAGTGGGAGATGAGGACCAGCAAGAGCTTTCAGGGCTGGCACCTTTAGTGTAGGAGCAATCGCTGGACGTTCGCAATTTCAGTGTTGAGCTCTGGCCAGATTGAGCAGGAGAGGCTGTGTACGTTGGAAGTTTTAGTAGGCTAAACAAGTTCAGAGCCCAAGTGTTTGTGGTTCGTTTGAGAGGTTACCAGTGGGAGATGAGCACCAGCAAGAGCTTTCAGGGCTGGCACCTTTAGTGTAGGAGCAATCCCTGGACGTTCGTAATTTCGTTGGTTAATTTTGGGCAGATTGAGCAGGAGAGGCTGTGTACGTTGGAAGTTTTAGTAGGCTAAACAAGTTCAGAGCCCAAGTGTTTGTGGTTCATTTGAGAGGTTACCAGTGGGAGATGAGGACCAGCAAGAGCTTTCAGGGCTGGCACCTTTAGTGTAGGAGCAATCGCTGGACGTTCGCAATTTCGGTGTTGAGCTCTGGCCAGATTGAGCAGGAGAGGCTGTGTACGTTGGAAGTTTTAGTAGGCGAAACAAGTTCAGAGCCCAAGTGTTTGTGGTTCATTTGAGAGGTTACCAGTGGGAGATGAGGACCAGCAAGAGCTTTCAGGGCTGGCACCTTTAGTGTAGGAGCAATCGCTGGACGTTCGCAATTTCGGTGTTGAGCTCTGGCCAGATTGAGCAGGAGAGGCTGTGTACGTTGGAAGTTTTAATAGGCGAAACAAGTTCAGTGCCCAAGTGTTTGTGGTTCGTTTGAGAGGTTACCAGTGGGAGATGAGGACCAGCAAGAGCTTTCAGGGCTGGCACCTTTAGTGTAGGAGCAATCGCTGGACGTTCGCAATTTCGGTGTTGAGCTCTGGCCAGATTGAGCAGGAGAGGCTGTGTACGTTGGAAGTTTTAGTAGGCTAAACAAGTTCAGAGCCCAAGTGTTTGTGGTTCGTTTGAGAGGTTACCAGTGGGAGATGAGGACCAGCAAGAGCTTTCAGGGCTGGCACCTTTAGTGTAGGAGCAACCCCTGGACGTTCGTAATTTCGTTGGTGAATTTTGGGCAGATTGAGCAGGAGAGGCTGTGTACGTTGGAAGTTTTAGTAGGCTAAACAAGTTCAGAGCCCAAGTGTTTGTGGTTCGTTTGAGAGGTTACCAGTGGGAGATGAGGACCAGCAAGAGCTTTCAGGGCTGGCACCTTTAGTGTAGGAGCAATCGCTGGACGTTCGCAATTTCGGTGTTGAGCTCTGGCCAGATTGAGCAGGAGAGGCTGTGTACGTTGGAAGTTTTAGTAGGCGAAACAAGTTCAGAGCCCAAGTGTTTGTGGTTCGTTTGAGAGGTTACCAGTGGGAGATGAGGACCAGCAAGAGCTTTCAGGGCTGGCACCTTTAGTGTAGGAGCAATCGCTGGACGTTCGCAATTTCGGTGTTGAGCTCTGGCCAGATTGAGCAGGAGAGGCTGTGTACGTTGGAAGTTTTAGTAGGCGAAACAAGTTCAGAGCCCAAGTGTTTGTGGTTCATTTGAGAGGTTACCAGTGGGAGATGAGGACCAGCAAGAGCTTTCAGGGCTGGCACCTTTAGTGTAGGAGCAATCCCTGGACGTTCGTAATTTCGTTGGTTAATTTTGGGCAGATTGAGCAGGAGAGGCTGTGTACGTTGGAAGTTTTAGTAGGCTAAACAAGTTCAGAGCCCAAGTGTTTGTGGTTCGTTTGAGAGGTTACCAGTGGGAGATGAGGACCAGCAAGAGCTTTCAGGGCTGGCACCTTTAGTGTAGGAGCAATCGCTGGACGTTCGCAATTTCGGTGTTGAGCTCTGGCCAGATTGAGCAGGAGAGGCTGTGTACGTTGGAAGTTTTAGTAGGCGAAACAAGTTCAGAGCCCAAGTGTTTGTGGTTCATTTGAGAGGTTACCAGTGGGAGATGAGGACCAGCAAGAGCTTTCAGGGCTGGCACCTTTAGTGTAGGAGCAATCGCTGGACGTTCGCAATTTCGGTGTTGAGCTCTGGCCAGATTGAGCAGGAGAGGCTGTGTACGTTGGAAGTTTTAGTAGGCGAAACAAGTTCAGAGCCCAAGTGTTTGTGGTTCGTTTGAGAGGTTACCAGTGGGAGATGAGGACCAGCAAGAGCTTTCAGGGCTGGCACCTTTAGTGTAGGAGCAATCCCTGGACGTTCGCAATTTCGGTGTTGAGCTCTGGCCAGATTGAGCAGGAGAGGCTGTGTACGTTGGAAGTTTTAGTAGGCTAAACAAGTTCAGAGCCCAAGTGTTTGTGGTTCGTTTGAGAGGTTACCAGTGGGAGATGAGGACCAGCAAGAGCTTTCAGGGCTGGCACCTTTAGTGTAGGAGCAATCGCTGGACGTTCGCAATTTCGGTGTTGAGCTCTGGCCAGATTGAGCAGGAGAGGCTGTGTACGTTGGAAGTTTTAGTAGGCTAAACAAGTTCAGAGCCCAAGTGTTTGTGGTTCGTTTGAGAGGTTACCAGTGGGAGATGAGGACCAGCAAGAGCTTTCAGGGCTGGCACCTTTAGTGTAGGAGCAATCGCTGGACGTTCGCAATTTCGGTGTTGAGCTCTGGCCAGATTGAGCAGGAGAGGCTGTGTACGTTGGAAGTTTTAGTAGGCTAAACAAGTTCAGAGCCCAAGTGTTTGTGGTTCGTTTGAGAGGTTACCAGTGGGAGATGAGGACCAGCAAGAGCTTTCAGGGCTGGCACCTTTAGTGTAGGAGCAATCGCTGGACGTTCGCAATTTCGGTGTTGAGCTCTGGCCAGATTGAGCAGGAGAGGCTGTGTACGTTGGAAGTTTTAGTAGGCTAAACAAGTTCAGAGCCCAAGTGTTTGTGGTTCGTTTGAGAGGTTACCAGTGGGAGATGAGGACCAGCAAGAGCTTTCAGGGCTGGCACCTTTAGTGTAGGAGCAATCCCTGGACGTTCGCAATGTTGGTGTTGAGCTCTGGCCAGATTGAGCAGGAGAGGCTGTGTACGTTGGAAGTTTTAGTAGGCTAAACAAGTTCAGAGCCCAAGTGTTTGTGGTTCGTTTGAGAGGTTACCAGTGGGAGATGAGGACCAGCAAGAGCTTTCAGGGCTGGCACCTTTAGTGTAGGAGCAATCCCTGGACGTTCGTAATTTCGGTGTTGGATTTTGGGCAGATTGAGCAGGAGAGGCTGTGTACGTTGGAAGTTTTAGTAGGCGAAACAAGTTCAGAGCCCAAGTGTTTGTGGTTCATTTGAGAGGTTACCAGTGGGAGATGAGGACCAGCAAGAGCTTTCAGGGCTGGCACCTTTAGTGTAGGAGCAATCCCTGGACGTTCGCAATGTCGGTGTTGAGCTCTGGCCAGATTGAGCAGGAGAGGCTGTGTACGTTGGAAGTTTTAGTAGGCTAAACAAGTTCAGAGCCCAAGTGTTTGCGGTTCGTTTGAGAGGTTACCAGTGGGAGATGAGGACCAGCAAGAGCTTTCAGGGCTGGCACCTTTAGTGTAGGAGCAATCGCTGGACGTTTGCAATTTCGGTGTTGAGCTCTGGCCAGATTGAGCAGGAGAGGCTGTGTACGTTGGAAGTTTTAGTAGGCTAAACAAGTTCAGAGACCAAGTGTTTGTGGTTCGTTTGAGAGGTTACCAGTGGGAGATGAGGACCAGCAAGAGCTTTCAGGGCTGGCACCTTTAGTGTAGGAGCAATCCCTGGACGTTCGTAATTTCGTTGGTTAATTTTGGGCAGATTGAGCAGGAGAGGCTGTGTACGTTGGAAGTTTTAGTAGGCTAAACAAGTTCAGAGCCCAAGTGTTTGTGGTTCGTTTGAGAGGTTACCAGTGGGAGATGAGGACCAGCAAGAGCTTTCAGGGCTGGCACCTTTAGTGTAGGAGCAATCGCTGGACGTTCGCAATTTCGGTGTTGAGCTCTGGCCAGATTGAGCAGGAGAGGCTGTGTACGTTGGAAGTTTTAGTAGGCGAAACAAGTTCAGAGCCCAAGTGTTTGTGGTTCATTTGAGAGGTTACCAGTGGGAGATGAGGACCAGCAAAAGCTTTCAGAGCTGGCACCTTTAGTGTAGGAGCAATCGCTGGACGTTCGCAATTTCGGTGTTGAGCTCTGGCCAGATTGAGCAGGAGAGGCTGTGTACGTTGGAAGTTTTAGTAGGCGAAACAAGTTCAGAGCCCAAGTGTTTGTGGTTCGTTTGAGAGGTTACCAGTGGGAGATGAGGACCAGCAAGAGCTTTCAGGGCTGGCACCTTTAGTGTAGGAGCATTCGCTGGACGTTCGCAATTTCGGTGTTGAGCTCTGGCCAGATTGAGCAGGAGAGGCTGTGTACGTTGGAAGTTTTAGTAGGCTAAACAAGTTCAGAGCCCAAGTGTTTGTGGTTCGTTTGAGAGGTTACCAGTGGGAGATGAGGACCAGCAAGAGCTTTCAGGGCTGGCACCTTTAGTGTAGGAGCAATCCCTGGACGTTCGCAATTTCGGTGTTGAGCTCTGGCCAGATTGAGCAGGAGAGGCTGTGTACGTTGGAAGTTTTAGTAGGCTAAACAAGTTCAGAGCCCAAGTGTTTGTGGTTCGTTTGAGAGGTTACCAGTGGGAGATGAGGACCAGCAAGAGCTTTCAGGGCTGGCACCTTTAGTGTAGGAGCAATCCCTGGACGTTCGCAATTTCGGTGTTGAGCTCTGGCCAGATTGAGCAGGAGAGGCTGTGTACGTTGGAAGTTTTAGTAGGCGAAACAAGTTCAGAGCCCAAGTGTTTGTCGTTCGTTTGAGAGGTTACCAGTGGGAGATGAGGACCAGCAAGAGCTTTCAGGGCTGGCACCTTTAGTGTAGGAGCAATCGCTGGACGTTCGCAATTTCGGTGTTGAGCTCTGGCCAGATTGAGCAGGAGAGGCTGTGTACGTTGGAAGTTTTAGTAGGCTAAACAAGTTCAGAGCCCAAGTGTTTGTGGTTCGTTTGAGAGGTTACCAGTGGGAGATGAGGACCAGCAAGAGCTTTCAGGGCTGGCACCTTTAGTGTAGGAGCAATCGCTGGACGTTCGCAATTACGGTGTTGAGCTCTGGCCAGATTGAGCAGGAGAGGCTGTGTACGTTGGAAGTTTTAGTAGGCTAAACAAGTTCAGAGCCCAAGTGTTTGTGGTTCGTTTGAGAGGTTACCAGTGGGAGATGAGGACCAGCAAGAGCTTTCAGGGCTGGCACCTTTAGTGTAGGAGCAATCCCTGGACGTTCGTAATTTCGGTGTTGGATTTTGGGCAGATTGAGCAGGAGAGGCTGTGTACGTTGGAAGTTTTAGTAGGCGAAACAAGTTCAGAGCCCAAGTGTTTGTGGTTCATTTGAGAGGTTACCAGTGGGAGATGAGGACCAGCAAGAGCTTTCAGGGCTGGCACCTTTAGTGTAGGAGCAATTGCTGGACGTTCGCAATGTCGGTGTTGAGCTCTGGCCAGATTGAGCAGGAGAGGCTGTGTACGTTGGAAGTTTTAGTAGGCTAAACAAGTTCAGAGCCCAAGTGTTTGCGGTTCGTTTGAGAGGTTACCAGTGGGAGATGAGGACCAGCAAGAGCTTTCAGGGCTGGCACCTTTAGTGTAGGAGCAATCGCTGGACGTTCGCAATTTCGGTGTTGAGCTCTGGCCAGATTGAGCAGGAGAGGCTGTGTACGTTGGAAGTTTTAGTAGGCTAAACAAGTTGAGAGCCCAAGTGTTTGTGGTTCGTTTGAGAGGTTACCAGTGGGAGATGAGGACCAGCAAGAGCTTTCAGGGCTGGCACCTTTAGTGTAGGAGCAATCTCTGGACGTTCGTAATTTCGTTGGTTAATTTTGGGCAGATTGAGCAGGAGAGGCTGTGTACGTTGGAAGTTTTAGTAGGCTAAACAAGTTCAGAGCCCAAGTGTTTGTGGTTCGTTTGAGAGGTTACCAGTGGGAGATGAGGACCAGCAAGAGCTTTCAGGGCTGGCACCTTTAGTGTAGGAGCAATCGCTGGACGTTCGCAATGTTGGTGTTGAGCTCTGGCCAGATTGAGCAGGAGAGGCTGTGTACGTTGGAAGTTTTAGTAGGCTAAACAAGTTCAGAGCCCAAGTGTTTGTGGTTCGTTTGAGAGGTTACCAGTGGGAGATGAGGACCAGCAAGAGCTCTCAGGGCTGGCACCTTTAGTGTAGGAGCAATCGCTGGACGTTCGTAATTTCGGTGTTGGATTTTGGGCAGATTGAGCAGGAGAGGCTGTGTACGTTGGAAGTTTTAGTAGGCTAAACAAGTTCAGAGCCCAAGTGTTTGTGGTTCGTTTGAGAGGTTACCAGTGGGAGATGAGGACCAGCAAGAGCTTTCAGGGCTGGCACCTTTAGTGTAGGAGCAATCGCTGGACGTTCGCAATTTCGGTGTTGAGCTCTGGCCAGATTGAGCAGGAGAGGCTGTGTACGTTGGAAGTTTTAGTAGGCTAAACAAGTTCAGAGCCCAAGTGTTTGTGGTTCGTTTGAGAGGTTACCAGTGGGAGATGAGGACCAGCAAGAGCTTTCAGGGCTGGCACCTTTAGTGTAGGAGCAATCGCTGGACGTTCGCAATTTCGGTGTTGAGCTCTGGCCAGATTGAGCAGGAGAGGCTGTGTACGTTGGAAGTTTTAGTAGGCTAAACAAGTTGAGAGCCCAAGTGTTTGTGGTTCGTTTGAGAGGTTACCAGTGGGAGATGAGGACCAGCAAGAGCTTTCAGGGCTGGCACCTTTAGTGTAGGAGCAATCGCTGGACGTTCGCAATTTCGGTGTTGAGCTCTGGCCAGATTGAGCAGGAGAGGCTGTGTACGTTGGAAGTTTTAGTAGGCTAAACAAGTTCAGAGCCCAAGTGTTTGTGGTTCGTTTGAGAGGTTACCAGTGGGAGATGAGGACCAGCAAGAGCTTTCAGGGCTGGCACCTTTAGTGTAGGAGCAATCGCTGGACGTTCGCAATTTCGGTGTTGAGCTCTGGCCAGATTGAGCAGGAGAGGCTGTGTACGTTGGAAGTTTTAGTAGGCTAAACAAGTTCAGAGCCCAAGTGTTTGTGGTTCGTTTGAGAGGTTACCAGTGGGAGATGAGGACCAGCAAGAGCTTTCAGGGCTGGCACCTTTAGTGTAGGAGCAATCGCTGGACGTTCGCAATTTCGGTGTTGAGCTCTGGCCAGATTGAGCAGGAGAGGCTGTGTACGTTGGAAGTTTTAGTAGGCGAAACAAGTTCAGAGCCCAAGTGTTTGTGATTCATTTGAGAAGTTACCAGTGGGAGATGAGGACCAGCAAGAGCTTTCAGGGCTGGCACCTTTAGTGTAGGAGCAATCCCTGGACGTTCGCAATTTCGGTGTTGAGCTCTGGCCAGATTGAGCAGGAGAGGCTGTGTACGTTGGAAGTTTTAGTAGGCTAAACAAGTTCAGAGCCCAAGTGTTTGTGGTTCGTTTGAGAGGTTACCAGTGGGAGATGAGGACCAGCAAGAGCTTTCAGGGCTGGCACCTTTAGTGTAGGAGCAATCGCTGGACGTTCGCAATTTTGGTGTTGAGCTCTGGCCAGACTGAGCAGGAGAGGCTGTGTACGTTGGAAGTTTTAGTAGGCTAAACAAGTTCAGAGCCCAAGTGTTTGTGGTTCGTTTGAGAGGTTACCAGTGGGAGATGAGGACCAGCAAGAGCTTTCAGGGCTGGCACCTTTAGTGTAGGAGCAATCCCTGGACGTTCGCAATTTCGGTGTTGAGCTCTGGCCAGATTGAGCAGGAGAGGCTGTGTACGTTGGAAGTTTTAGTAGGCGAAACAAGTTCAGAGCCCAAGTGTTTGTGGTTCGTTTGAGAAGTTACCAGTGGGAGATGAGGACCAGCAAGAGCTTTCAGGGCTGGCACCTTTAGTGTAGGAGCAATCCCTGGACGTTCGCAATTTCGGTGTTGAGCTCTGGCCAGATTGAGCAGGAGAGGCTGTGTACGTTGGAAGTTTTAGTAGGCGAAACAAGTTCAGAGCCCAAGTGTTTGTGGTTCGTTTGAGAGGTTACCAGTGGGAGATGAGGACCAGCAAGAGCTTTCAGGGCTGGCACCTTTAGTGTAGGAGCAATCGCTGGACGTTCGCAATTTCGGTGTTGAGCTCTGGCCAGATTGAGCAGGAGAGGCTGTGTACGTTGGAAGTTTTAGTAGGCTAAACAAGTTCAGAGCCCAAGTGTTTGTTGTTCGTTTGAGAGGTTACCAGTGGGAGATGAGGACCAGCAAGAGCTTTCAGGGCTGGCACCTTTAGTGTAGGAGCAATCGCTGGACGTTCGCAATTTCGGTGTTGAGCTCTGGCCAGATTGAGCAGGAGAGGCTGTGTACGTTGGAAGTTTTAGTAGGCTAAACAAGTTCAGAGCCCAAGTGTTTGTGGTTCGTTTGAGAGGTTACCAGTGGGAGATGAGGACCAGCAAGAGCTTTCAGGGCTGGCACCTTTAGTGTAGGAGCAATCGCTGGACGTTCGCAATTTCGGTGTTGAGCTCTGGCCAGATTGAGCAGGAGAGGCTGTGTACGTTGGAAGTTTTAGTAGGCTAAACAAGTTCAGAGCCCAAGTGTTTGTGGTTCGTTTGAGAGGTTACCAGTGGGAGATGAGGACCAGCAAGAGCTTTCAGGGCTGGCACCTTTAGTGTAGGAGCAATCGCTGGACGTTCGCAATTTCGGTGTTGAGCTCTGGCCAGATTGAGCAGGAGAGGCTGTGTACGTTGGAAGTTTTAGTAGGCTAAACAAGTTCAGAGCCCAAGTGTTTGTGGTTCATTTGAGAGGTTACCAGTGGGAGATGAGGACCAGCAAGAGCTTTCAGGGCTGGCACCTTTAGTGTAGGAGCAATCCCTGGACGTTCGCAATGTTGGTGTTGAGCTCTGGCCAGATTGAGCAGGAGAGGCTGTGTACGTTGGAAGTTTTAGTAGGCTAAACAAGTTCAGAGCCCAAGTGTTTGTGGTTCGTTTGAGAGGTTACCAGTGGGAGATGAGGACCAGCAAGAGCTTTCAGGGCTGGCACCTTTAGTGTAGGAGCAATCGCTGGACGTTCGTAATTTCGGTGTTGGATTTTGTGCAGATTGAGCAGGAGAGGCTGTGTACGTTGGAAGTTTTAGTAGGCGAAACAAGTTCAGAGCCCAAGTGTTTGTGGTTCATTTGAGAAATTACCAGTGGGAGATGAGGACCAGCAAGAGCTTTCAGGGCTGGCACCTTTAGTGTAGGAGCAATCGCTGGACGTTCGCAATGTCGGTGTTGAGCTCTGGCCAGATTGAGCAGGAGAGGCTGTGTACGTTGGAAGTTTTAGTAGGCTAAACAAGTTCAGAGCCCAAGTGTTTGTGGTTCGTTTGAGAGGTTACCAGTGGGAGATGAGGACCAGCAAGAGCTTTCAGGGCTGGCACCTTTAGTGTAGGAGCAATCGCTGGACGTTCGCAATGTCGGTGTTGAGCTCTGGCCAGATTGAGCAGGAGAGGCTGTGTACGTTGGAAGTTTTAGTAGGCTAAACAAGTTGAGAGCCCAAGTGTTTGTGGTTCGTTTGAGAGGTTACCAGTGGGAGATGAGGACCAGCAAGAGCTTTCAGGGCTGGCACCTTTAGTGTAGGAGCAATCCCTGGACGTTCGTAATTTCGTTGGTGAATTTTGGCCAGATTGAGCAGGAGAGGCTGTGTACGTTGGAAGTTTTAGTAGGCTAAACAAGTTCAGAGCCCAAGTGTTTGTGGTTCGTTTGAGAGGTTACCAGTGGGAGATGAGGACCAGCAAGAGCTTTCAGGGCTGGCACCTTTAGTGTAGGAGCAATCGCTGGACGTTCGCAATTTCGGTGTTGAGCTCTGGCCAGATTGAGCAGGAGAGGCTGTGTACGTTGGAAGTTTTAGTAGGCTAAACAAGTTCAGAGGCCAAGTGTTTGTGGTTCGTTTGAGAGGTTACCAGTGGGAGATGAGGACCAGCAAGAGCTTTCAGGGCTGGCACCTTTAGTGTAGGAGCAATCGCTGGACGTTCGCAATTTCGGTGTTGAGCTCTGGCCAGATTGAGCAGGAGAGGCTGTGTACGTTGGAAGTTTTAGTAGGCTAAACAAGTTCAGAGCCCAAGTGTTTGTGGTTCGTTTGAGAGGTTACCAGTGGGAGATGAGGACCAGCAAGAGCTTTCAGGGCTGGCACCTTTAGTGTAGGAGCAATCGCTGGACGTTCGCAATTTCGGTGTTGAGCTCTGGCCAGATTGAGCAGGAGAGGCTGTGTACGTTGGAAGTTTTAGTAGGCTAAACAAGTTCAGAGGCCAAGTGTTTGTGGTTCGTTTGAGAGGTTACCAGTGGGAGATGAGGACCAGCAAGAGCTTTCAGGGCTGGCACCTTTAGTGTAGGAGCAATCGCTGGACGTTCGCAATTTCGGTGTTGAGCTCTGGCCAGATTGAGCAGGAGAGGCTGTGTACGTTGGAAGTTTTAGTAGGCGAAACAAGTTCAGAGCCCAAGTGTTTGTGATTCATTTGAGAAGTTACCAGTGGGAGATGAGGACCAGCAAGAGCTTTCAGGGCTGGCACCTTTAGTGTAGGAGCAATCCCTGGACGTTCGCAATTTCGGTGTTGAGCTCTGGCCAGATTGAGCAGGAGAGGCTGTGTACGTTGGAAGTTTTAGTAGGCTAAACAAGTTGAGAGCCCAAGTGTTTGTGGTTCGTTTGAGAGGTTACCAGTGGGAGATGAGGACCAGCAAGAGCTTTCAGGGCTGGCACCTTTAGTGTAGGAGCAATCCCTGGACGTTCGCAATTTCGGAGTTGAGCTCTGGCCAGATTGAGCAGGAGAGGCTGTGTACGTTGGAAGTTTTAGTAGGCTAAACAAGTTCAGAGCCCAAGTGTTTGTGGTTCGTTTGAGAGGTTACCAGTGGGAGATGAGGACCAGCAAGAGCTTTCAGGGCTGGCACCTTTAGTGTAGGAGCAATCGCTGGACGTTCGCAATTTCGGTGTTGAGCTCTGGCCAGATTGAGCAGGAGAGGCTGTGTACGTTGGAAGTTTTAGTAGGCGAAACAAGTTCAGAGCCCAAGTGTTTGTGGTTCGTTTGAGAGGTTACCAGTGGGAGATGAGGACCAGCAAGAGCTTTCAGGGCTGGCACCTTTAGTGTAGGAGCAATCGCTGGACGTTCGCAATTTCGGTGTTGAGCTCTGGCCAGATTGAGCAGGAGAGGCTGTGTACGTTGGAAGTTTTAGTAGGCTAAACAAGTTCAGAGCCCAAGTGTTTGTGGTTCGTTTGAGAGGTTACCAGTGGGAGATGAGGACCAGCAAGAGCTTTCAGGGCTGGCACCTTTAGTGTAGGAGCAATTGCTGGACGTTCGCAATTTCGGTGTTGAGCTCTGGCCAGATTGAGCAGGAGAGGCTGTGTACGTTGGAAGTTTTAGTAGGCTAAACAAGTTCAGAGCCCAAGTGTTTGTGGTTCGTTTGAGAGGTTACCAGTGGGAGATGAGGACCAGCAAGAGCTTTCAGGGCTGGCACCTTTAGTGTAGGAGCAATCGCTGGACGTTCGCAATTTCGGTGTTGAGCTCTGGCCAGATTGAGCAGGAGAGGCTGTGTACGTTGGAAGTTTTAGTAGGCTAAACAAGTTCAGAGCCCAAGTGTTTGTGGTTCGTTTGAGAGGTTACCAGTGGGAGATGAGGACCAGCAAGAGCTTTCAGGGCTGGCACCTTTAGTGTAGGAGCAATCGCTGGACGTTCGCAATTTCGGTGTTGAGCTCTGGCCAGATTGAGCAGGAGAGGCTGTGTACGTTGGAAGTTTTAGTAGGCGAAACAAGTTCAGAGCCCAAGTGTTTGTGGTTCGTTTGAGAGGTTACCAGTGGGAGATGAGGACCAGCAAGAGCTTTCAGGGCTGGCACCTTTAGTGTAGGAGCAATCGCTGGACGTTCGCAATTTCGGTGTTGAGCTCTGGCCAGATTGAGCAGGAGAGGCTGTGTACGTTGGAAGTTTTAGTAGGCTAAACAAGTTCAGAGCCCAAGTGTTTGTGGTTCGTTTGAGAGGTTACCAGTGGGAGATGAGGACCAGCAAGAGCTTTCAGGGCTGGCACCTTTAGTGTAGGAGCAATCGCTGGACGTTCGCAATTTCGGTGTTGAGCTCTGGCCAGATTGAGCAGGAGAGGCTGTGTACGTTGGAAGTTTTAGTAGGCTAAACAAGTTCAGAGCCCAAGTGTTTGTGGTTCGTTTGAGAGGTTACCAGTGGGAGATGAGGACCAGCAAGAGCTTTCAGGGCTGGCACCTTTAGTGTAGGAGCAATCCCTGGACGTTCGCAATGTTGGTGTTGAGCTCTGGCCAGATTGAGCAGGAGAGGCTGTGTACGTTGGAAGTTTTAGTAGGCGAAACAAGTTCAGAGCCCAAGTGTTTGTGGTTCGTTTGAGAGGTTACCAGTGGGAGATGAGGACCAGCAAGAGCTTTCAGGGCTGGCACCTTTAGTGTAGGAGCAATCCCTGGACGTTCGTAATTTCGGTGTTGGATTTTGGGCAGATTGAGCAGGAGAGGCTGTGTACGTTGGAAGTTTTAGTAGGCGAAACAAGTTCAGAGCCCAAGTGTTTGTGGTTCATTTGAGAGGTTACCAGTGGGAGATGAGGACCAGCAAGAGCTTTCAGGGCTGGCACCTTTAGTGTAGGAGCAATCCCTGGACGTTCGCAATGTCGGTGTTGAGCTCTGGCCAGATTGAGCAGGAGAGGCTGTGTACGTTGGAAGTTTTAGTAGGCTAAACAAGTTCAGAGCCCAAGTGTTTGCGGTTCGTTTGAGAGGTTACCAGTGGGAGATGAGGACCAGCAAGAGCTTTCAGGGCTGGCACCTTTAGTGTAGGAGCAATCGCTGGACGTTCGCAATTTCGGTGTTGAGCTCTGGCCAGATTGAGCAGGAGAGGCTGTGTACGTTGGAAGTTTTAGTAGGCTAAACAAGTTGAGAGCCCAAGTGTTTGTGGTTCGTTTGAGAGGTTACCAGTGGGAGATGAGGACCAGCAAGAGCTTTCAGGGCTGGCACCTTTAGTGTAGGAGCAATCCCTGGACGTTCGTAATTTCGTTGGTTAATTTTGGGCAGATTGAGCAGGAGAGGCTGTGTACGTTGGAAGTTTTAGTAGGCTAAACAAGTTCAGAGCCCAAGTGTTTGTGGTTCGTTTGAGAGGTTACCAGTGGGAGATGAGGACCAGCAAGAGCTTTCAGGGCTGGCACCTTTAGTGTAGGAGCAATCGCTGGACGTTCGCAATTTCGGTGTTGAGCTCTGGCCAGATTGAGCAGGAGAGGCTGTGTACGTTGGAAGTTTTAGTAGGCGAAACAAGTTCAGAGCCCAAGTGTTTGTGGTTCGTTTGAGAGGTTACCAGTGGGAGATGAGGACCAGCAAGAGCTTTCAGGGCTGGCACCTTTAGTGTAGGAGCAATCGCTGGACGTTCGCAATTTCGGTGTTGAGCTCTGGCCAGATTGAGCAGGAGAGGCTGTGTACGTTGGAAGTTTTAGTAGGCTAAACAAGTTGAGAGCCCAAGTGTTTGTGGTTCGTTTGAGAGGTTACCAGTGGGAGATGAGGACCAGCAAGAGCTTTCAGGGCTGGCACCTTTAGTGTAGGAGCAATCGCTGGACGTTCGCAATTTCGGTGTTGAGCTCTGGCCAGATTGAGCAGGAGAGGCTGTGTACGTTGGAAGTTTTAGTAGGCTAAACAAGTTCAGAGCCCAAGTGTTTGTGGTTCGTTTGAGAGGTTACCAGTGGGAGATGAGGACCAGCAAGAGCTTTCAGGGCTGGCACCTTTAGTGTAGGAGCAATCCCTGGACGTTCGCAATGTTGGTGTTGAGCTCTGGCCAGATTGAGCAGGAGAGGCTGTGTACGTTGGAAGTTTTAGCAGGCTAAACAAGTTCAGAGCCCAAGTGTTTGTGGTTCGTTTGAGAGGTTACCAGTGGGAGATGAGGACCAGCAAGAGCTTTCAGGGCTGGCACCTTTAGTGTAGGAGCAATCCCTGGACGTTCGTAATTTCGGTGTTGGATTTTGGGCAGATTGAGCAGGAGAGGCTGTGTACGTTGGAAGTTTTAGTAGGCGAAACAAGTTCAGAGCCCAAGTGTTTGTGGTTCATTTGAGAGGTTACCAGTGGGAGATGAGGACCAGCAAGAGCTTTCAGGGCTGGCACCTTTAGTGTAGGAGCAATCCCTGGACGTTCGCAATGTCGGTGTTGAGCTCTGGCCAGATTGAGCAGGAGAGGCTGTGTACGTTGGAAGTTTTAGTAGGCTAAACAAGTTCAGAGCCCAAGTGTTTGCGGTTCGTTTGAGAGGTTACCAGTGGGAGATGAGGACCAGCAAGAGCTTTCAGGGCTGGCACCTTTAGTGTAGGAGCAATCGCTGGACGTTCGCAATTTCGGTGTTGAGCTCTGGCCAGATTGAGCAGGAGAGGCTGTGTACGTTGGAAGTTTTAGTAGGCTAAACAAGTTGAGAGCCCAAGTGTTTGTGGTTCGTTTGAGAGGTTACCAGTGGGAGATGAGGACCAGCAAGAGCTTTCAGGGCTGGCACCTTTAGTGTAGGAGCAATCGCTGGACGTTCGCAATTTCGGTGTTGAGCTCTGGCCAGATTGAGCAGGAGAGGCTGTGTACGTTGGAAGTTTTAGTAGGCTAAACAAGTTCAGAGCCCAAGTGTTTGTCGTTCGTTTGAGAGGTTACCAGTGGGAGATGAGGACCAGCAAGAGCTTTCAGGGCTGGCACCTTTAGTGTAGGAGCAATCGCTGGACGTTCGCAATTTCGGTGTTGAGCTCTGGCCAGATTGAGCAGGAGAGGCTGTGTACGTTGGAAGTTTTAGTAGGCTAAACAAGTTCAGAGCCCAAGTGTTTGTGGTTCGTTTGAGAGGTTACCAGTGGGAGATGAGGACCAGCAAGAGCTTTCAGGGCTGGCACCTTTAGTGTAGGAGCAATCCCTGGACGTTCGCAATGTTGGTGTTGAGCTCTGGCCAGATTGAGCAGGAGAGGCTGTGTACGTTGGAAGTTTTAGTAGGCTAAACAAGTTCAGAGGCCAAGTGTTTGTGGTTCGTTTGAGAGGTTACCAGTGGGAGATGAGGACCAGCAAGAGCTTTCAGGGCTGGCACCTTTAGTGTAGGAGCAATCGCTGGACGTTCGTAATTTCGGTGTTGGATTTTGGGCAGATTGAGCAGGAGAGGCTGTGTACGTTGGAAGTTTTAGTAGGCGAAACAAGTTCAGAGCCCAAGTGTTTGTGGTTCATTTGAGAGGTTACCAGTGGGAGATGAGGACCAGCAAGAGCTTTCAGGGCTGGCACCTTTAGTGTAGGAGCAATCCCTGGACGTTCGCAATGTCGGTGTTGAGCTCTGGCCAGATTGAGCAGGAGAGGCTGTGTACGTTGGAAGTTTTAGTAGGCTAAACAAGTTCAGAGCCCAAGTGTTTGCGGTTCGTTTGAGAGGTTACCAGTGGGAGATGAGGACCAGCAAGAGCTTTCAGGGCTGGCACCTTTAGTGTAGGAGCAATCGCTGGACGTTCGCAATTTCGGTGTTGAGCTCTGGCCAGATTGAGCAGGAGAGGCTGTGTACGTTGGAAGTTTTAGTAGGCTAAACAAGTTGAGAGCCCAAGTGTTTGTGGTTCGTTTGAGAGGTTACCAGTGGGAGATGAGGACCAGCAAGAGCTTTCAGGGCTGGCACCTTTAGTGTAGGAGCAATCCCTGGACGTTCGTAATTTCGTTGGTTAATTTTGGGCAGATTGAGCAGGAGAGGCTGTGTACGTTGGAAGTTTTAGTAGGCTAAACAAGTTCAGAGCCCAAGTGTTTGTGGTTCGTTTGAGAGGTTACCAGTGGGAGATGAGGACCAGCAAGAGCTTTCAGGGCTGGCACCTTTAGTGTAGGAGCAATCGCTGGACGTTCGCAATTTCGGTGTTGAGCTCTGGCCAGATTGAGCAGGAGAGGCTGTGTACGTTGGAAGTTTTAGTAGGCTAAACAAGTTCAGAGCCCAAGTGTTTGTGGTTCGTTTGAGAGGTTACCAGTGGGAGATGAGGACCAGCAAGAGCTTTCAGGGCTGGCACCTTTAGTGTAGGAGCAATCGCTGGACGTTCGCAATTTCGGTGTTGAGCTCTGGCCAGATTGAGCAGGAGAGGCTGTGTACGTTGGAAGTTTTAGTAGGCGAAACAAGTTCAGAGCCCAAGTGTTTGTGGTTCGTTTGAGAGGTTACCAGTGGGAGATGAGGACCAGCAAGAGCTTTCAGGGCTGGCACCTTTAGTGTAGGAGCAATCGCTGGACGTTCGCAATTTCGGTGTTGAGCTCTGGCCAGATTGAGCAGGAGAGGCTGTGTACGTTGGAAGTTTTAGTAGGCTAAACAAGTTCAGAGCCCAAGTGTTTGTGGTTCGTTTGAGAGGTTACCAGTGGGAGATGAGGACCAGCAAGAGCTTTCAGGGCTGGCACCTTTAGTGTAGGAGCAATCGCTGGACGTTCGCAATTTCGGTGTTGAGCTCTGGCCAGATTGAGCAGGAGAGGCTGTGTACGTTGGAAGTTTTAGTAGGCTAAACAAGTTCAGAGCCCAAGTGTTTGTGGTTCGTTTGAGAGGTTACCAGTGGGAGATGAGGACCAGCAAGAGCTTTCAGGGCTGGCACCTTTAGTGTAGGAGCAATCCCTGGACGTTCGCAATGTTGGTGTTGAGCTCTGGCCAGATTGAGCAGGAGAGGCTGTGTACGTTGGAAGTTTTAGTAGGCGAAACAAGTTCAGAGGCCAAGTGTTTGTGGTTCGTTTGAGAGGTTACCAGTGGGAGATGAGGACCAGCAAGAGCTTTCAGGGCTGGCACCTTTAGTGTAGGAGCAATCCCTGGACGTTCGTAATTTCGGTGTTGGATTTTGGGCAGATTGAGCAGGAGAGGCTGTGTACGTTGGAAGTTTTAGTAGGCGAAACAAGTTCAGAGCCCAAGTGTTTGTGGTTCATTTGAGAGGTTACCAGTGGGAGATGAGGACCAGCAAGAGCTTTCAGGGCTGGCACCTTTAGTGTAGGAGCAATCCCTGGACGTTCGCAATGTCGGTGTTGAGCTCTGGCCAGATTGAGCAGGAGAGGCTGTGTACGTTGGAAGTTTTAGTAGGCTAAACAAGTTCAGAGCCCAAGTGTTTGCGGTTCGTTTGAGAGGTTACCAGTGGGAGATGAGGACCAGCAAGAGCTTTCAGGGCTGGCACCTTTAGTGTAGGAGCAATCGCTGGACGTTCGCAATTTCGGTGTTGAGCTCTGGCCAGATTGAGCAGGAGAGGCTGTGTACGTTGGAAGTTTTAGTAGGCTAAACAAGTTGAGAGCCCAAGTGTTTGTGGTTCGTTTGAGAGGTTACCAGTGGGAGATGAGGACCAGCAAGAGCTTTCAGGGCTGGCACCTTTAGTGTAGGAGCAATCCCTGGACGTTCGTAATTTCGTTGGTTAATTTTGGGCAGATTGAGCAGGAGAGGCTGTGTACGTTGGAAGTTTTAGTAGGCTAAACAAGTTCAGAGCCCAAGTGTTTGTGGTTCGTTTGAGAGGTTACCAGTGGGAGATGAGGACCAGCAAGAGCTTTCAGGGCTGGCACCTTTAGTGTAGGAGCAATCGCTGGACGTTCGCAATTTCGGTGTTGAGCTCTGGCCAGATTGAGCAGGAGAGGCTGTGTACGTTGGAAGTTTTAGTAGGCGAAACAAGTTCAGAGCCCAAGTGTTTGTGGTTCGTTTGAGAGGTTACCAGTGGGAGATGAGGACCAGCAAGAGCTTTCAGGGCTGGCACCTTTAGTGTAGGAGCAATCGCTGGACGTTCGCAATTTCGGTGTTGAGCTCTGGCCAGATTGAGCAGGAGAGGCTGTGTACGTTGGAAGTTTTAGTAGGCTAAACAAGTTCAGAGCCCAAGTGTTTGTGGTTCGTTTGAGAGGTTACCAGTGGGAGATGAGGACCAGCAAGAGCTTTCAGGGCTGGCACCTTTAGTGTAGGAGCAATCGCTGGACGTTCGCAATGTCGGTGTTGAGCTCTGGCCAGATTGAGCAGGAGAGGCTGTGTACGTTGGAAGTTTTAGTAGGCTAAACAAGTTCAGAGCCCAAGTGTTTGTGGTTCGTTTGAGAGGTTACCAGTGGGAGATGAGGACCAGCAAGAGCTTTCAGGGCTGGCACCTTTAGTGTAGGAGCAATCCCTGGACGTTCGCAATGTTGGTGTTGAGCTCTGGCCAGATTGAGCAGGAGAGGCTGTGTACGTTGGAAGTTTTAGTAGGCTAAACAAGTTCAGAGCCCAAGTGTTTGTGGTTCGTTTGAGAGGTTACCAGTGGGAGATGAGGACCAGCAAGAGCTTTCAGGGCTGGCACCTTTAGTGTAGGAGCAATCCCTGGACGTTCGTAATTTCGGTGTTGGATTTTGTGCAGATTGAGCAGGAGAGGCTGTGTACGTTGGAAGTTTTAGTAGGCGAAACAAGTTCAGAGCCCAAGTGTTTGTGGTTCATTTGAGAGGTTACCAGTGGGAGATGAGGACCAGCAAGAGCTTTCAGGGCTGGCACCTTTAGTGTAGGAGCAATCCCTGGACGTTCGCAATGTCGGTGTTGAGCTCTGGCCAGATTGAGCAGGAGAGGCTGTGTACGTTGGAAGTTTTAGTAGGCTAAACAAGTTCAGAGCCCAAGTGTTTGCGGTTCGTTTGAGAGGTTACCAGTGGGAGATGAGGACCAGCAAGAGCTTTCAGGGCTGGCACCTTTAGTGTAGGAGCAATCGCTGGACGTTCGCAATTTCGGTGTTGAGCTCTGGCCAGATTGAGCAGGAGAGGCTGTGTACGTTGGAAGTTTTAGTAGGCTAAACAAGTTGAGAGCCCAAGTGTTTGTGGTTCGTTTGAGAGGTTACCAGTGGGAGATGAGGACCAGCAAGAGCTTTCAGGGCTGGCACCTTTAGTGTAGGAGCAATCGCTGGACGTTCGCAATTTCGGTGTTGAGCTCTGGCCAGATTGAGCAGGAGAGGCTGTGTACGTTGGAAGTTTTAGTAGGCTAAACAAGTTCAGAGCCCAAGTGTTTGTGGTTCGTTTGAGAGGTTACCAGTGGGAGATGAGGACCAGCAAGAGCTTTCAGGGCTGGCACCTTTAGTGTAGGAGCAATCGCTGGACGTTCGCAATTTCGGTGTTGAGCTCTGGCCAGATTGAGCAGGAGAGGCTGTGTACGTTGGAAGTTTTAGTAGGCTAAACAAGTTCAGAGCCCAAGTGTTTGTGGTTCGTTTGAGAGGTTACCAGTGGGAGATGAGGACCAGCAAGAGCTTTCAGGGCTGGCACCTTTAGTGTAGGAGCAATCCCTGGACGTTCGCAATGTTGGTGTTGAGCTCTGGCCAGATTGAGCAGGAGAGGCTGTGTACGTTGGAAGTTTTAGTAGGCTAAACAAGTTCAGAGGCCAAGTGTTTGTGGTTCGTTTGAGAGGTTACCAGTGGGAGATGAGGACCAGCAAGAGCTTTCAGGGCTGGCACCTTTAGTGTAGGAGCAATCGCTGGACGTTCGTAATTTCGGTGTTGGATTTTGGGCAGATTGAGCAGGAGAGGCTGTGTACGTTGGAAGTTTTAGTAGGCGAAACAAGTTCAGAGCCCAAGTGTTTGTGGTTCATTTGAGAGGTTACCAGTGGGAGATGAGGACCAGCAAGAGCTTTCAGGGCTGGCACCTTTAGTGTAGGAGCAATCCCTGGACGTTCGCAATGTCGGTGTTGAGCTCTGGCCAGATTGAGCAGGAGAGGCTGTGTACGTTGGAAGTTTTAGTAGGCTAAACAAGTTCAGAGCCCAAGTGTTTGCGGTTCGTTTGAGAGGTTACCAGTGGGAGATGAGGACCAGCAAGAGCTTTCAGGGCTGGCACCTTTAGTGTAGGAGCAATCGCTGGACGTTCGCAATTTCGGTGTTGAGCTCTGGCCAGATTGAGCAGGAGAGGCTGTGTACGTTGGAAGTTTTAGTAGGCTAAACAAGTTGAGAGCCCAAGTGTTTGTGGTTCGTTTGAGAGGTTACCAGTGGGAGATGAGGACCAGCAAGAGCTTTCAGGGCTGGCACCTTTAGTGTAGGAGCAATCCCTGGACGTTCGTAATTTCGTTGGTTAATTTTGGGCAGATTGAGCAGGAGAGGCTGTGTACGTTGGAAGTTTTAGTAGGCTAAACAAGTTCAGAGCCCAAGTGTTTGTGGTTCGTTTGAGAGGTTACCAGTGGGAGATGAGGACCAGCAAGAGCTTTCAGGGCTGGCACCTTTAGTGTAGGAGCAATCGCTGGACGTTCGCAATTTCGGTGTTGAGCTCTGGCCAGATTGAGCAGGAGAGGCTGTGTACGTTGGAAGTTTTAGTAGGCGAAACAAGTTCAGAGCCCAAGTGTTTGTGGTTCGTTTGAGAGGTTACCAGTGGGAGATGAGGACCAGCAAGAGCTTTCAGGGCTGGCACCTTTAGTGTAGGAGCAATCGCTGGACGTTCGCAATTTCGGTGTTGAGCTCTGGCCAGATTGAGCAGGAGAGGCTGTGTACGTTGGAAGTTTTAGTAGGCTAAACAAGTTCAGAGCCCAAGTGTTTGTGGTTCGTTTGAGAGGTTACCAGTGGGAGATGAGGACCAGCAAGAGCTTTCAGGGCTGGCACCTTTAGTGTAGGAGCAATCGCTGGACGTTCGCAATTTCGGTGTTGAGCTCTGGCCAGATTGAGCAGGAGAGGCTGTGTACGTTGGAAGTTTTAGTAGGCTAAACAAGTTCAGAGCCCAAGTGTTTGTGGTTCGTTTGAGAGGTTACCAGTGGGAGATGAGGACCAGCAAGAGCTTTCAGGGCTGGCACCTTTAGTGTAGGAGCAATCCCTGGACGTTCGCAATGTTGGTGTTGAGCTCTGGCCAGATTGAGCAGGAGAGGCTGTGTACGTTGGAAGTTTTAGTAGGCTAAACAAGTTCAGAGCCCAAGTGTTTGTGGTTCGTTTGAGAGGTTACCAGTGGGAGATGAGGACCAGCAAGAGCTTTCAGGGCTGGCACCTTTAGTGTAGGAGCAATCCCTGGACGTTCGTAATTTCGA